>NC_080585.1:45910598-46215363 GCF_029962835.1 Magnolia sinica | reverse complement strand
GCACGGGATGTGGCGGTGGAACCACGGCGACGGCGCAGTCGTAATGGCACAGGTCTCGGGCTAAGTCGACTTGGGTTGATAGGGTGTGTCATGCCCGAGAGTTAGTGATCGGATTCACAAGAAACCTAATAGCCGGTTCCGGCAGCAACAACCTCCGTGGTACCCCATTCTCGGCTCCTAAGACAGGATTTTGATTCAGGGATCATACAAGGAGGATTTTCATATCATAATTCCAATCCAATAGAGCATACCCAAGATCATAGCAAGTAAATCTCAGAAATAACCAAGGAACACACTACAAAATCCACTATGAATTTAAACTTTACAAGTACAAGGTTCAAAAGGAAATACATAATATAGAAAGAGAGAAGGAAAGGTCTACAACAGGTCCTTAGCTTGCACCAACCAAATCCACGGCTCCTCCACTATTATGCTAACCTAAGATCTCTTGCACACATCAATCATGCATAAGCTTATAGAAAGCTTAGAGGGTGGTGTAAGGTGTGTGACAATGGTGCTCAGAAGAAGATAGGGGAGGATGCAGAAGGAAACATGAATGATACCAATACCACTAGCCATATCGAGGCCAAACTATGAATGTAGTAAGTCGTACCAAGGCTATGTAGTGCAATACATGAGTACTGGGCGCCATACCAAGGCGATACAATATAAGGCTTATAGATCCAATGCAAATGTAATGCGAAGTAATGTCAGTCCTCATCTCCAATCCACATATTAAGTACAGTTCCATCATAAGGAATCCACCAGGGTCAAGTACACTGCAGGACAACTGCCGCTTTGCAGACCCGTACAGTCAAATGAGTGTAAGAGACCTTACTACCCGCCTGTGGACAACCAATCACCAGCGAGGCTCGACGGTAGCGGACTCACTCACGAGCTGGTCAGACTTAGCCTAGTAATGCTCACTCACTCAGGCGGATAAGGCTACATCCCATCTCAACCGATTACACGACAGTGGAAGACGCGGCCTAATGGTGTAAGGCACTCGGGCGCTCATAATTTCTACTCAGTCATAGCGTTGAGGTGTCTTCCAAGTACCTTGAAGGTTTAGGGGCTTTCACCCAGGGATATCCTATGCACCACAAATGCTCAAATAATATATTTTCGGTGTCCACATACAGCCATCTACAAATATACTATGGAGGCAAGGCCCTAGTGAAGCAAGTGCGATAATGTCCATGAGATGCGATGTCAGATGCATAAATCAAGCATACCAATCATACACCAGCTCCAAGCATTCAATGTGCACAAGAGGGGAATACTCCATCCCTCTATCATACCAACCCAATGAACCCACACTAATGCAATCCAACCACGCAATGATGCACATGGGTCATGGGGGTGAAATAAGTGCGTCATACAGCAATGATAATGTGGAATACACTCCTCCTTCCCAAGGAGGGATCAAGTCTAGATGTATAAATAGATACTCTAAGGAGAAGTCCTCTAGTGGAGACCTAATACTTTGGGTTAGCCCACAAGCCTAAGCTTGAAAGGATAAATGGTCCTAGCAAGGGTCTACGGTGGACCTTTAACCACCTATAAAAAAACCCATGGGCCTACCTTCAGATCACCAAAGAGGACATCCAACCTCAACTGGTTCCCAAGAGGTAGCCTGCATCAAACTAAATACGAATCAAGGCCTAAGGCCTATACCAATCATAGGCTTATTGGGCAATCATACAAAACCCACTCATAAGCAATATTGTGGGGCCATAAGTAAGGTTTGGGCCCAATCATAAAGGTCATAAACCCACATATTGTGGTGGGCCAAATAGGCATCCTGTTATTCCAACCATATGGGCAAATCCTTAAGCTTAAATCAAGTGAATTGGGCCTTACAACTTGGCCTAAGTACAAGGTTAATTTAGTGGGCAACCAAAGGCCCAACTACTTGTGTAATTTGGCCCACAAACCCATCACAATAATATGGTAAATAGAGACCCAAAGGTCGAATGGGCCTATCAAGAAAGTTCCAGCCCAACGAGGCCTAAAGAGTCCATTAATTAGCTAAAAATATGGACCCAATAAAACCCAACTGGGGTGGGCCTCATATATGCACTAATTAAATCCAAAGCATGATAGGAAATAGGGCAAGATGTGTGTGCAAACATCCCCAAATTTGGTGGGCCATGCTGCCCCAAAACAAACACTTATGGACAGCAAGTTTGGGCCTATTGCTGAAATTCCAGCCCACCCACTTTCTGGGCCTGCTGGAATCTAACAATAATTTAATTTATATAAATATTTTGTTCCTTGGTGACCCACACATGCCACAGTGGGTCCCACTAGATAGGAGGAGTGCATATAACACATACATCAAGTGGGCCAACTGTAGCCCAATAGGGTTGGGCGTCCCAACTTGGATAGTTAAGGGGCCTTGGACAGCTGCCCTTAAAATCATCAAAGTGGGCCCCACATGTGGACATCCACTGGAAGGTGGGCCACACTATGGAGGGATGGTGTGATTAAAACCATACATCAAGGTGGGCAGTTTGGGGTTGGGACGGCCAGCCATGGCTAGACGCCAACTCAGCTGGAACGCCCAGCTATGGCTGCCAGTCCAGCAACAAAACCTCCAAATTTGGGTGGAAATATGGTGGCCTACACCCCCAATATGGGTCCCAACATGATGGGCCACAAAATAGGCTAAGAAGGAAGCCGCAAACCCAAGCACAACATGAAGCAAAACATGAAGCAAAGAAGATCTTTGACAACGTGCTGAATGGGGCTCATCTACTTATCTGTAAGTTAATAGAGTCCAGAGGACCCTTGTGATCATTCCTTTGTAGGATTGGGTCTAAGGTGTTTCTCACCCCTTGCAAGTCCTCTAGGAGGCCTCCAGCGGGAGTGTACGTAGTAGGTGCTTTGTGTTGACCCTTGATTTGTAGAGAACATAAACATTTAGGGCCTTGAAGGAGGACCTTGGCCAGTGTGCCTAAACATGGGTGCTTTATGTTGACCTTTGCTCATGAGAGCACAAACGTGAGAGGTTCCTTGTGTGGATCTTTGGCCAGTGTGCCTAAAATCGGGTGTTATGTGTTGACCCTTGCTCGTGGGAGCATAAACTGTCTGCCTAGGTGTAGGTTGTACTGGTTAGAGGTGAACCTGATTTAAAACCTCGGGTTTGAGATGAATCGTGTGAAATCTCCTTAGTGAAATCTGGTACACTCAAGGGTTGAGTGCGGTTGCCAGGAGTGGAGTAGATAAGCAGTCGAACCATTATAAAAATGATTGTGTTTGAGATTGCTATTGTCTTCCATTACTTATGTGATTTCCTTAAGTTTTTTTTTATTATTATTTGAGATCATATCTCACACACACAGAGTCATATCTATCATAAACTAATTTGCACATTGTTCATTTCTCAAATAGTTTGTGATTGGATCCTCGACCGGGCTTGGAAGCCAGTAGAGTTATTTTTTTAGTAATCCTAATGTATGCTTGCTGTTAGGATTAGAGTGATAGGATTTTAAATTGTTATAAATTTTTGTAAAAGTCTTATTCACCCTCCTCTAGGACATATTGGCATATTCCTACTTCAACTAAAGCGGTCATTACCACAATTTCACTATTAACCTAAACTGTGATCATAGTGTTATAGGACTTAATTATGCATATTAGTTTATTAATCCTTAGACCCGAAGACATTAGTGTCTTGGATCTTGATTGAGCACCTTTAGCTCACTGTAAGAGGATTTGTAGAGGTTGTTGAATGTGGATGGTGATGGGTATGCCCATCAGGATTTCTTATTCTTACGTAGGCCAATAAGGAATCCACTTAATTTAATTTACTATAAGACTTCTTTATGGTAAGATCTTGTTGGTTAAAAGCTTATCAAAAAAAAATTTTGTTGGGCCCAACACTTGAAAGGTTTGGAAGGATTTTCAACTATTAAAGTTTTGTTTTAACCATTAAAATTGTTTCGATCTGATTTGATGATGATCTTATGATCATCCTCATGACCAACATAGCATATAAATCATAGGTAAATGGCCTTGATAGTGGATGAATGAGATCATAAAATGTGCATTTGAGCGGCAGATTCTTAAGCTTCCTTTACATTACGGTGCACCAAATTTCATAAGATAGTGTAGCACTATACTAAGTACATCCATGAAATCCTAACCCCTACATATATAGATCCTTTTTCAGAGGGAATATACATCATATGAGAGAGAGAGAGAGAGAGAGAGAGAGAGAGAGAGAGACCTTGGACATCTCACCCCCTTATGTGTCCTATCTAAAGAAGAAGAGAGGAAAGAAAGAAAGCATTCGTCTTCCATCATCTACTATCCTACATTATTTTTTCTTATTGTGCTCCATCTGTGTAAACAATTGTTGTGCTTTCTCAGCTCCTACAAGAGAAAATACATTATATCTATTCGTCTGTGATTGATTGGAAGATACTTCTTGATTTAGGAGAAGAATCAACAAATTTACTCTATGGAGATCGCCTGCACAATTAATCACCTGTATGTATGATCTAAACCATTCTTATTTGGATTTTATTTCTTAAATCTAATGTTACTACGTTCAGATATACTTACAGTTAGTTCTTTAAAAAACCAATATACATTTTGGATGTGATATGATCGATCTTAGTTATTGATCTTATTGACCATGGGTCTTCTTGGAAATATGTTATATATCATATATAAATCTAGTGTTAAATTGATCTTATATTCTTTAGATTGTGTGAGGAGTACATGGCACATCCTTTAGTCCATGAGAACTTGAGATTGGACATAGTTGTCATTGACTGGGGAGAGTTTATTCCAAATGCTTTATGAAACATCTGTGAACATCAATCTTTGAGATGTACGGTCATTTCGTATCAAGGAACTAACTTGGGTCAAGATAAAAGACCTCCACCATCACGAATGGACTTGGTGTTGGTCATGACTTTTTGCCCTTATCTTACATAAGAGTGTGAATTTGTCTTGGATATGAGATCCTACTATGGACCTTTGGACACTCATAATGGTGGATCAAAGTTCAAGTTAATAATATAAGGTTCCATTAGCCTAAACCATGATCATGAGTTCAAGGAGACTTAATTACACACATTAGTTTATCAATCCTTAGACTTGAAGATATATGAGGGTCTTAGAGCTTGATTGAATGCATTTAGCTCACTTTATGAAGTTTCACAAAGGCCACTGAAAGTGGGTGATGTTGAGTATGCTCATCAGGATTCCTTGATTCTTACATAAGCCACTAATAAATCAACTTAGTTATTATCTTATTTCTTTACGATAAGATCTTATTAGATAAAAAAACTTTATTCAAGAATTTTTCTATTGGACCCAGCACTTGAAAGGTTTTAATAGGCTTTAGAACGGTTTTCAACCATTAAAGTTTTATTTTAACCATTAACATTGTTTTAATCACATTTGACGATGATCTAATGGCACGAATTTGATGATCCACCTCATAACTAGTATAGCACATAAATCATAGGTGGATGGCCTTGGAAGAGGATGGATTAGATCATATATGTATACATGTGAGAGGTAGATTCTTAAACTTCATTTACAATAAGTAACCAAATTCATGGGATAATGCAGCACTGTGCCAACTGCACCCCTGAAACCCTAACCACTCTTAGTATAGATCCTATTGCAGAGGGGATATATATTATAGGAGAGAGAGAGAGAGAGAGAGAGAGAGAGCTTGGATGTCCTAACCCCTTGGGTGTCCCATCTAAAGAGAAAAGGAGAAACAGGAAATAGAAAGTATTCTCCTTCCATCAACCGTTACCATGCATTCTTTTTCCTCAGTGTGGTGCATCTGGGTATACGGTTATTATGTTTTCTCGGCCTCTACTAGAGAAAATACATTCTCTTAGGTGTCCATCCATTTATGATTGATTAGGAGATACTCCTTGGTTTAGGAGAAGTATCAACAAATTTTTTATGTGGATATCATCTACACGATTAATCACCTTTAAGTATGATATGAACCATTCTTATTGGATTTTTATTTCTGAAATATGTTGTTACAATATTTGGATGTTCTTATGACTAATGTCCTACAAAACCAATGTATGCTCTAATCTATTGCCTATGTGGATGTGAGATGGTCGATCTTAGCTGTCGATCTTATTGACCATGGATCCTTTTGGAAATATGTTATATAGCTTAGATAAATGTAATGTTAAATTGATCTTATATTCTTTAGATTGTGTGAGGAGTACATGACATATCTTTTGTTCCTTAAGAACTTGAGATTAGACACAATTGTCATTGAATGGGGAGGGTTGTGTTCAATGGATTTCACTACCCTTATAAGTCATGACCGGCATACATGCTTAGGACACATATGTGAACATCGATCTTTGAGATGTACGGTCATTCTATGTCAAGAAACCGACTTGGGTCAAGATGAAAGGCCTCCATCATCAGGAATAGACTTGATATCGGTCGTGAGTTTTTGCTCTTACCTTACATAGAAGTGTAAGTATGTCATGGATATGGGATCCTACTATAGACCCTTGGATACTTACATTGGCAAATCAAAGTTCAAGTTAACAATCTAAGGGCCCATTAACCTAAAGTATGATCATGGGATCAAGTACCTGATGGTGCACATTAGTTGATCATTCTTTAGGCTTAGAGAGATATGGGGGAGTTGAATATTAATTAGGCAATTTTAGCTCACTTTACAAAGTTTCTGAGAGGTCATTGAAAGGGGATGATGTTGGGTATCTTCACCAGGGTTCCTTGGTTATTACATGGGCCAATAAGGTATCTACTAGATTTACTATAGGACTTATTTAGGGTACAATCTTATTACATTAAAAAAATAAACTAATAAAATAATTTTTTAATTGGGTCTGGCACTTGGGAGGTTTTAATTGGCTTTGAGGAGATTTTAATCGTTAAAGTTTTTTTTTTTAATCACTAAAACTGTTTCGATTGTATTTGATGGTAATTTGATAGTGTAGATCTGATGGTCTACCTCATAGGTGGATGGCCTTAACATTGGATGAATTAAATCATAGATAAATGCATGTGAGAGGAGAATTCACGGATTTCCTTTATAGTATGATACACAAAAGTCCATTGGGTAGCAAAGCCCCATAATGAGTGTGCCCCTGAAAACTTAACCCCTTCTTATATAGAGATCCTATTGCAAAGGAGATATATATGATGAGAGAGAGAGAGAGAGAGAGAACTTAAACATCCATTTCCCTTAGACGTCTCATCTAAAAAGGAGAGAAGAGAGGAAAGAAAAAAAAAATATTCTCATTCCATCATCCATTAACCTGCATTCCTTTTACTTAGAGTGGTCCATCTGCGTAGACGGTTGTTGTGTTTTCTCAACTCTGACTAGACAAAATATATTCTCTTGGTATCTCTTCATCTGTAATGATTGGGAGAGACTCTTTAGTTTAGGAGATCGACATCAACAAATCTTCTTTATAAAGATCATCTACATGTTAATCGCCTTTAGATATGATATGAACTATTCTTATGGTATTTTTATTTATGAAATTTGACGTTATTGCATTCAGGTCTTCCTAAGATGGGATCCTTTAAAATTGAAAATCTTATGTTTTCGTTGCATTTAAATGCAAATGACCCAACAGTATGATGATCAGAACCATCCCTACCTTAAAAGTTACTGAGGATAAAAATTAAGCCAATCGAATCATTAAGTGAGCTACACTGTGCAATGTACACTAACTGTTAATGCAATGATTTATATACATCTAATTGTATTGCATAGTGTATCTATTTGACGTGGGAAATAACTTATATTTAGGCTAAATCAAAATAGTCGGCCCACTTAATGGTAAGCTTGAATGTTTTACATGTCTAATGTTAGCTTGTGTGCTTGAATGGTACATTGATTTCATCTGGGCGTGAAATGTTAAAGCAACTATACAAATCACATTTTGAAAAGCTATAATAATTGAGAAAGAAGCTTGAGGAATACTTCTGTCTTTAAGAATTGATCACCTATCGGCACAGTAAGCAATACATGCACCTTTACTTAACTAGATCTTTTTGTCATTTCTTCAAATCCTTTCTCTACTAGACACCTGAACATGGTTGATAAATTAGTTTATGAAAACTTCATTATGTTTTAGTCTGGGATGTAAAATCTTGCAGCCTAAGTTATAAGGCCTGTATCCCAGAGATACCATTCCTTAGACTCCTACGATCCTCCCAGTCGAATTCCGGCAACCCGCGACCTGTAATTGGCGTTTACACGCAACTCTAAGTCGTATCCTATAAATCTAAGTTGACTCGACCCCGAGACTTGTATTATTGCGACCGCATCGTTGCCGCTGTTCTAACGCCACATCTCGTGCACCGATGCGATACCCGGGCCAGGAGTTATGGGCTTGCGTTCATCTCAAGGAAAACGCCGCGCTTTGCGAATCCCAAGAGACTCTCTACCCAATCTATCACATCAATCAATCAATCACAAGTCAAGTACATCCCATCACAACCCATCACACCCATCCCTCTCTCATCTAAAAGTCAACTCTCACCCATCTCTTTCTTACACACACCCATCCCTCTCTCATCTAAAAGTCAACTCTCACCCATCTCTTTCTTACACACACCCATCCCTCTCTTACACACACCCATCCCTCTCTCCTTACATCTCCTCTCTCTCTCATTTTCTCCACCATTTTTCTAAGCAACAAGAGAGGAACGTCCAAGCTCTAACTCAAGAGTGTGGCCCACTTCCTACCCGCAAATCTCTCATCCTAGCCCTTCAGCCTTCATCATCCTCTATCAAAGTTGAAGCCAAGGAGCTAAGGAAGCGATAAAACCAAGAAGATTAGCAATCAGTGAGTGTTTGTAGGATTAGATTGTGATTTGATGATGGGCCAAGTGGGGCCTACCGATTGATGGTATGGATCTCACTTTGGACCCTAGGTGTGGCCGATGGGCCACCATGATTCATATGATCATCCCATGATGGGGTCATTCTCCATGGACCCTATGATGATATTTATTTTCTCATTTTTGGAAAGGTCATCTAGACCTTGCATTTTTTATGGAAAGGGATCTCCACCGTTGATTTTTATGATTTAGGGCCCACATGATTTGGGACCCATTTTGATGTATGTATTATATTAATATAGCCCACCTAGGGAGGGCTCATAGTGGCAAAGCCCCTCCCCTCCATCGCGAATCTCTCTCTCTCTCTCTCTCTCTCTCTCTCTCTCTCTCTCTCTCTCCTGTTGCGGCCCACCTTGATGAATGGATTAGATCGACACCGTCCGATCATGAGGCCCACCTTGCCGCTGCTCATTTTTGGGCACCCACCGTGCTGTGGAAGCCGATTGGCTGGTGTACCTTATAGCAGCTATATAACTGCTGTATTGACGTCAGCAAGTTCTGTGGGCCCGATCATGAGGTATATGTTATATCCAAACCGTCCATCCACCACCCAGTCTGCTGGACGGTGGGACCTACCTCATGTATGCATTTTAAGCCACGCCGTCCATCCAGGGAGATGAAGGAGATTCAAATCTCAAGTGGAGTAGACTGTCCACCTGTGTGGACCCCACCTGATGGATGTGCTTCATCCAGACCATCCAAATGGTGGGGCCTGGATGACAAAACACAAACATCAGCTTTATCCAGCACGTGTGGCCCACCCACATGGGACCACCGTGATGCATGTGATTTATCTGGATGGTGGGACCCACCTAGATGTATGTATCCTATACACACCGTCCATCCTTTTTCTAGACGTGGGACCCACCCACATGTGCTACACGTGTGAGGTGGGGCCCACCTTGAGGTATGTGTTTTATCTACACCGTCCACCTGGTTGGTACGATCCACCAGGATGTATGTGTTTCGTATCCATGCTGCCTGCTCAGTGGGGCCCACCAGCTGTTTGTATAGGGCCCACCTGTTGTATGCAAGGCCCACCTAATGTATTTGAGGCCCATTGTGATGTATTCGACGCCTAGATGGTGAGGCCCATTATGATGTAATTGAGGCCCAGGTAGAGGCCCAATCGGATGTATTTGAGGCCCATAGTATGTGGCCTAATGTGGTGTATATGAGGCCCATGATTAAGGCCCAATATGATGTATATGACGCCCATGAGTGTGGCCCAATGTGGTGTATATAAGGCCCATGAGTGAGGCCCAATTGATGTATATGAGGCCCATGAGTGTGGCCCAATGTGATGTATATGAGGCCCATGAGTGAGGCCCAATGCGATGTATATACGGCCCATGAGTGAGGCCCAATGTGACATATGTGAGGCCCTTGTATGAGGCCCAATGTGATGTATGTGAGGCCCTTATGTGAGGCCCAATGTGACATATATGAGGCCCTTATGTGAGGCCCATTGTGGTGCATACGAGGCCTATGTGTTGAGGCCCAAATGTTATGTTTGATGCCCATTCTTGTCTTTAAGTAGTATTCACGCCATGGGCCCCATTATGTATCAAATTTCTTAATGGGCCACTCTCTAGGGAGCAACGGTGGTTAAATGTCTACAGTGGTTAAATGTCCACATCGTAAGCCTCCTTAGGGCCCATTGTTAGGCCCATTCTCATCTCCCTTAGTGGGCAAACCCAAGTAGTTGGGCCCCCAGTATTGTTGATGCTCCCACCATGCCTTGTAGAGTAGTCCAAGGTCATTTAGCCCACCTTGTGCTTATTGGGCCCATAGGAAGCCCAATTTACTACATGATGGAACGGCTAAGGAAGCTCATTCCCTTGTTCTTAGGACCATCCTTATTACGAGGAGAGTTCATTATCATCATATAACATGTTTAGTATAACTTCATGATTCATGCCTATGCGCATCATTTGTATGCTTGTTATGAGAAGTGGTTGATCATAGCATATGCCATTGGGCAGATTGATTACTGGGACTCCCTAATAGATGGAGTTGCTCCACATAAGCACGCGGTATGCGCAAGATTGATTATGATTGGATAGCATGATTCATGCACATTGCATTGTGTGATTCGATTATTGTACGCCCTATTCTAGCACGGGGCACAAGGGTGTCCCTAGGTGAAAGTCATTAAACCCTTATAATACCAGAAGGTTTCTCCAACGTCAAGACCGAGTGGATACATGAGTGCACAAGGGCCGTATACCAGTAGATTGCATCTCCCACTATGTCGTGGTCGGTTAGAAGGGGGTGTGGCCTTATCCGCCTCAGGGTAAGGGGCATAGTTAGGCTGAGTTTGTCCAACTCATAAATGGGTCCGCTATCGATGTGTCAGCTAGATATTGGCCGACTACTGGCTAGGCAGATAGTGTAGTCTCTTCTACTTACATGGTTATGCGTCCAGTGGACGGTGATCTGGTGTAAAGTGTATTAGACTCTAGTGATATTTCAGAGATGAGCTATATTGTTATGAGGATTCAGCTGAGGACTGGTGTGCTTGTGATTGCACCTTGCATATGACATTAGCTACGTAGGCTTTGCATCACATAGCCTTGATATGGCTGACAACATTTATGCCTTGCATCGCATAGCCTCAGTACAGCTAATAGCATTCATGGACTTGCCAGCATTCTTCCGCATACTTTGATATTGCATACTTGGCACTTACCTTGTGCACACACTTACACCACCCTCTAAGCTTTCTATAAGCTTATGCACGATCGTTGTATGCAGGTGATGCTAGGACGCCACAACAGCATTAAGATTGGAGCGTGTAGTTGTCTTCTGGAGCTTTTGACATTAATATTGTATTTCCCTTATGCATTATACTTAAAGTTTTTTATCATAGTGGATTTTTTTATGGTGTTTGATGTTTGTTATGGGTTATGCTTCTTGTGAGATAAATGTATGTTGAAAAGCCTCCTTGTAAGATCCCAAGATCAAAACCTGGTATATGGGTGTCAAGAGCCGAGAATGGGGTACTACGGAGGCTGTAGGCATCGGATTCGGCAATCAAAAATTTCGTGAACCCGGTTTTCTAGTCTGGGGCGTGACATAAGCTCTATGGGGTCTACCATAATGTATATGTTACATCACGGTAGATCTAAAGATCTATCCATGCATCTCACGAGCTTGTTCTGCAACATGAGGTAGATCTGAAGCTCAAGTGGACCATGTTAGCGGAAATAGTAGTGATCAGATGCTTATTGTTGAAACTTTTTCAGGGTTGAAAAAGTGTTGGATCAAACTAATATATGTGTTTTCCCTTCATACGTATTAAAGTCACCATATGGGCCGATTGAATGCCCTACAAACATCATGGTGGTTCAAGGAAGGTATCAAAAGTGGGCTCCTTTATCTCCACTACTTCATGTTGTTTGGTTCACTTGAGGAAGGTATCATGTTTGAGCTCATGTACCTAAATGAGCTGGCCAACCTGATCACGGTGAGCCCCATAGAGCTTAGGACTGCAGGAATCCCCTGCAGCGCCTGACTTTAGGCAATATGCATGGAGTTTGGAGAGTACAATTTGAAAAGTCATTTTATCTACAGGCTTTTTTCATAACAAATTTTTATTATTTAAAAATAATTTAATAATAAAAAATCATTGAGGAAAAAAAGGCCTTGATTAAAAAAATATTTTAATATAAAAATATATATAATAATAATAAAAGTTTTGTTTAAAAAGCTTGCAATTTTGGCGTTTTGGGAATAGTCCCATATCAAAAAGGAGAGAAGAAAAAATAGTGTTTATATGTGGGGTGTGGAGTACCTTATTTTCTTACTTGAGTGGCTGTAGAGGCGTACTTTGTACTTGCGATAAGGAATATGGATCAGGTGGCTGAAATGAACATGTGATCTAAATGAGACCATTGTGGCTTTTATAAAGACTGGAAACTAGACGTTGGAGTAAGGTGTAACTCTTCATGCAACATTAATCCAACATGCACAATGGTCATAAAACGGTCATACAACGATCATATAACTGTCATAAAACGATCATTCAACAGTCATATAATGGTTATAAAATGGCTAGTTAGTGAGTCTTAACAGCCAGCATGCAGCAGTAATAATCCCACATGCACAATGGTCGGAAACTGCCAATAACAGCTAGTTTCTCACCAATGGCCAAATAACGGTCATATTGAGTTATGGCCCTGGACTATAATGGTCAACCACCCTAGCCTATATAAACAGTGCCTGGATGGTTCAACAGACAATCACCAACACTCAAACCATTCTCACTTATAACCCAATTAGAAGAGCAATTGTGTACTCTAATCAGTCAGCAAGGTTCATACAAACCTTAGATAGAAGGCCTCAAGAAATAGACTAACGCACTGGTTTAGATTTTTTTAATCTTCTTTCTAAAATTGTGATTTCTTTTCTTTTATTTATCTACCAAAAAAATTGTGTATATAGAGTTTCATTCGTGGTTCTTCTTATTTGCTAAACGCAGAACCACACCCTAGGCTCGTCGTATCCAAGAAGCGGTATCACGCCCCAAACTCGGAAATCGGGCTCACAAAATTCCCGATCGCTAAATCCGGTGCTGACAGCCTCCGTAGTACCTCATTCTCGGCTCCCAGCATATATACGCTAGATTCCGATCCTGGGATCCTACAAGGAGGATTTTTCCAACGTACATTTATCTCGTAATGAGCATAACCACAAGATTACCCAAATCACAAAAGCAACATCATCATCACATATCCACTAATATAATCGTTTGAGTACAATACTAAAAGGGAAAAACATAAATAAAATAAATCAAAGCTCCAGAAGACCGCTGCACGCTCCAGGCTCAATACTGCCGCAACCTAACATCACCTGCACGCATCTATCGTGCATAAGCTTATAGAAAGCTTAGTGAGTGGTGAAAGTGTGTGCACAAGGTAAGTGCCTAGTAACTAATACAATGCCATAGACATACAATACCGGAAATACTGGTAATCTATAAATCATACAATGTCGGAAATAAGCAGAAATACTAACAAGATCATGAATTATCAGAGTAAGCAGAAATACTGACAAGATCCCAAATCGTATGATAACAGAGTAAGTAGAAATATTAACAAGATCATGAATTATCAGAGTAAGCAGAAATACTAACAAGATCCCAAATCGTATGATAACAGAGTAAGCAAAAATATTAACAAGATCATGAATTATCAGAGTAAGCAGAAATACTGACAAGATCCCAAATCATATGATAACAGAGTAAGCAGAAATATTAACAAGATCATGAATCAATCAACGCCAAAATACGCAATATAGAACAACTATGCAAATTAGAAATCATAGATAGCTAAATATCAGATGCAGAGGATGTAATACAATATACATTCCTCATGAGTAACTCAAATAGCATCAGCCGTACCTAGACCATATAAATGCAGAGACACAATAACCCAAAATACCGCATGCCGCGAATGTTATGCAATATGCGGTGCGATTAGAATGACCATACTGGAGTGTGAAGTCGGGATGATAGTACGTAGTATCGCAGGCTATGGGGTCCATCACAAGGGACTTCTATCCAAACCAGTCCCATACCTAAATTTGGATAATCAGACTCAATGTAGTAGACTCCTGATCTCAGGTTGGTCGCGCGCCCAACCGAAATCCTTGCCATAACGAAGGTACACAATAATTAGTTGCGCACCACCAGCCCGAATGGATAGTGAATGAATGAATGAATGAGCATGCAACTCCTACTCAATAAATCCACATATCAGTACAGTTCCTCTCTCTGAAAAATCACCGGGGTCTATTACACTCAAAACCAGATTGCCGCCCCATCGCACGCAACAAGGTGAGTGGAAGAGACCTCACTATCTGCCTGCCAATATCGGGCTGGCTCATCGATAGCGGACCCATTCCTCTAGCTGGTCCGACTCAGCCTAGCAATGCCCCCTCCTCTCGGGCAGGTAAGGCCGTACCCCCTTCCAACCGACCACGACACAGTGGGAGACGCGGCCTAACGGTATACGGCCCTCATGCGCTTATGCATCCACTCGGTCTAGACGTTGGAACAACCTCTGGAACCAAGAGGGTTTAGGGACTTTCACCCAGGGATATCTATAGCACCCCATGTAGAACAAATTTCCGGTGTCCCATCTGGCCATCCACGAAATACCTGTGGAGGCTACAACCCTGATGTCGCTAGGGCGTACAGTGATCACAATGCAAGATGCATGAGTCATACAATCCAATCATGCATCACTCCTATGCATACCATGCGCTCAGGTGAGACAATCTCTGCCTATCAGGGAGTCTCATAATAACCTGCCCAATGACATATGCAATGGCCAACCACATCTCATAACAAACATGCAGATGATGCGTATGGGCATGTATCATGATGTTATGCTGTCACATACTCATAATCGGTATCAATAACCGGCATCGACAATCGACCTCGATAATGCGGACATTTAACCAACATTGCCTCTAAGGAATGGCCCTCATGGATCCTGACATATAGTGGACCCATGACCTCACACAAGGGCCAAATATAAAACACCATGGGCCTCACTTAAGAGCTTAATATACATCACGATGGACCTTTCACATGGGCCTAACATACACCACAATGGCTCCATCGCCTGGCCCTTAAATGCACCACAATAGGCCTCATCACATAGGCCTCACATACATTGCATAGGCCTCAAATGCATCAAGCTGAGGCTGAATGCTCATCAGAATGGGCCTCGAATACGGGCCACATATACATCACAATGGGCCTCACCAATCGGCCTCGATATCCAGCCTCAACAATCGAAGTCGGCCTCGATAATCAGAATCGGCCTTAATAATCAGAATCGATAATCGGCAATCGGAATCGGCCTTGAAGCTCGATAATCAAAATCGGCAATCAGCAATCGGTAATCGGCCTTGACCCAGATATCGAAATTGGTAATCGGCAATCGGAATCGGCCTCGACCCCGATATCGAAATCGGCAATTAGCAATCGGAATCGGCCTCGACCCCGATATCAAAATTGGTAATCGACAATCGGAATCGGCCTCGACCCCGATATCGAAATTGGTAATCAGCAATCAGAATCGGCCTCGACCCCGATATCAAAATTGGTAATCAGCAATCGAAATCGGCCTCGATGAGAATGGGCCGACAAGGCCTAATGGAAGGTCACAATGTGGACATTTAACCATCTTCGCCCATCAATGTAGACATCTAACCAACATTGCTCCTAAGGAGTAGCCCACATAAAGGATTCATACACAACGTAATGGTCACACATACATCACTTTGGGCCTCATTCATGGGCCTCTTATATATCGCGTTGGGCTTCATATAAGGGCCTCAAACGTATCACAATGGGTCACGCCTACAGGCCTTGAATACATCACAATGGGCCATGAATACATCATATTCGGCCACGTCCCATGGGCCTCAACCTATTGTAACGGGCCTCATCAAATGGGTCATAAATGCGTCACCATGGGCCTCATACGTGGGCCTCATATCCAACAAGTAGGTCACACTAATGGGTCGCATCGGTGGGCCTCATATACAAAATAGGTGGGCCCTACACATGGGCCTCATACACCTCAGATCGGACCACGACCCATGGGCCTCATACGTCACAATGGGCCATAACCCATGGGCCTCAAGTACAACAAGTGGGCCACATCAATGGGCCGCACCAATGGGCCTCTCAAGGTAATGAGGCCTACGGTCCAAAAATAAATGGACAGTGTGTGTATGACACATGTATATCATGGTGGATCTCATAAGATAATGGGGCCCATGGCCCTATTTGTCACGCCCCGAACTCAGAAACCGGGCTCACAAAATTCCCGATCGCCGAATCCGGCGCCGACAGCCTCCGTAGAACCCCATTTTCGGATCCCGGCACCCATTCACCAGGTTCCGATCCTGGGATACTACAAGGAGGATTTCAAATCATCAGTCTGATTCATAATGAGCATAACAAAAGCATAACCCACAACTAATAACCACAAGAACACCACCACAAAATCCACTATGATCAAAAACTTTTTAGTACAATGCGACAAAAAAGGGAAAATACAATGTAACAAAAGAAGCAAACTCCAGAAGCTCAGCTGCACGCTCCAACTACAGCGAGACTATGGCTGCGACTGCGTCCTGGCGTCACCTGCACGCATCAATCGTGCATAAGCTTATGGAAAGCTTAGAGGGTGGTGTAAGTGTGTGCGCAATATAAACGTACTCAAAATGCAAGGTCAGAGTGATGTGGAAACATGGTAATGAGCACATGAATGCAGTCAGCCGTACCAAGGCTATGCGGTGCAAGATATGAATGTCATCGGCCAAAACACGGCCACGCGATGTGAAATGCAACTCAAGCATGCCAATCCTCAACATGTATCAGTACAGTTCTCATTCAGGATAATTACCGGGGTTCAATACACTCCAACTGGCACTGTCGCTCTCCTAGCCGCAGTCCAAATGAGCGTAAGAAACCTCACTATCCGCCGACCAATATCGGCCTACCTACCCGAGACGTCGATAGCGGACCCATTCGCGAGTTGGTCACTCACCCTAGTATTGCCCCCTACCCTCGGGCGAGTAAGGCCACACTCCTTTCCAACCGACCACGACACGGTGGGAGACGCGGCCTCCTGGTATTCGGCCCTCGCGCGCTCGTGTATCCACTCGGTCTCGACGTTGGAGTCATCCTCCGGTACCATCGGGTTTAGGGATTTTCACCCAGAGATATCTATGGCGCCCGTATGCTAAAACTAAATATTTTCAGTATCCAATCCTGTCATCCACGATGTGTGTGTGGAGGCTATGGCCCTGATGTCGCTAGGGCATACGGAACTACAATCACACAGATGCAAGTGCATGAATCAACTACCAGCAATAGTCCTGGGTAACTCCGCCTATCAGGGAGCTCGTAACAGTCTGCCCGAAGGCATATGCTATGATCAATCACTCCTCATACCAGTCATACATATGATGCGTATGATGATAAATCATGGATCTATACTAAATATGCTTATAGTGATGGTATCTGAGTATCACAGAAATGGGCCTAGTCTGCCTGCAGAGTATAAGTATGAACCTATCAGTGGACTTAAGGAGTGTGACAATGCGGACATTTAACCAACATTGTCCTTACAATGTGGACGTCAAACCAACATTGTTCCCAAGGCTTAGCCCGCCATAAAGCACCATTACACAAACCATAGGAAATCACACATTGCAATGGACTAATATACATCTCATTGGGCCTCGACCCATAGTGCTCAGATACATCCAATGGGCCATCTCATATGGGCCTTATATAAGTCAAGTGGGCCGCATTAGTGGGCCTTATGTACATTGCGATGGGCCATAACCCATGGGCATTTAAATATGTTAAATGGGTCGGATCACATGGGCCTTATGTATATACCAGGATGGGCCTCAATAATGGCCACAAATACACATCCAGGTGGGCCTCAACAACGGCCATATGGTTGAACAACTTGGATGCAACACATGCATCATGGTGGGGCCCATATAGGCCCATCATCATATATATATATATATATATATAACATTAATATATGTAAATATATACAATATTATATATAATAATAATATAATATTATATATATATACACATATATACGTATGTATGTATATCCACACACACTCATATGCATACACACGTGCACACACGTGCACCTTCACGTGCAGCAGGGAAGGGTCCCACCGTCCAGGACTGTGCGGACGAACACATACATCAAATAGGCCCCACCGTCCGTCTGGACGGTGGGCATGCACCACATGCACCACTGTGGGTCCCATGCGGAGCCCACCATACATGGGCCAGGGAGGAGGGGAACAACAATTTTCAGCTTGATCTGGAACTTCTGTGGACCTAGAAAGGGTTTCAATGGTAGAGTTCAATTCACACTGTTCCTTGTGATGTGGGCCGCCCGAGCGTTGGATTGGCCTGAATTTTGAGGGGGGTCCATGTTAAATAGTGGCCCACCAAATGGGCGGTGTGGATCTGAAATATACATCATGGTGGGGCCCACGGATGGAGCCGTGGGTCCCGGCCTCTTGGCCGCCCGACAGCAGCAGCGCTGCTGCTTTAAAACTTTTTTTTTTTTTATATATATATTTTTTTTATTTTGGGGCCCCAGAGATGTGATTCACAATCCACCCATCATTATGTGGGTCCCATATAAATGGCCGGCATGGAGAGAACACAGCAACATCCAAAACTCCGGTAGGCCCCACCAAGTGATCTTATATATTTTGACATGTCTTCACATGATTTTAAATGGTATGGCCCACTTGAATTTCGTATAAGTGATTTTGAATGGACGGAGGTGGGCGATGAATGGGCCGGTGTGGATGTGCAAATACACATCATGGTGGGGCCACATTGTACTGAACACCACAACCCAATTCGTTTCCCCTAGTCAGCTATGGGGCGCGCCGCTACTGCCTGGTTGTTTTTTTTTTTTTTTTTAAAAATAATTTTTTTTTCTGAGTGGGGCCCGCATCGGATGAATCCACTCTCCATCCAGTTCCATGGACCGACCGTCAACCAGCGAGTCAATATACGGCTGCTTTTGACGATTGAGGATCTAGAGAGGGTTTTGGGTGATATCGCTATTTCTTATGGTATGGCCCACGTGATGTGGGTGTCCTCAGTTTGGCTCAACGCCTAAAATGAGCCTGGAGAGGAAGATGGACGGATTGGATTGAGCACATACATCAAGGTGGGGCCTACATAGGTGGCCCACCCCAACAAGGCAACTAACCCCTTTGCTGGCACACATCCACGTCAGTGCACACACTTCACTTCCAACGTCCAGCGACCCACTCCTAATCCCATTGCTATGGTGGGTCCCACGTAGATGTGGCCCACCATCTTATATGTATATAATATATACTATATTATATATATGATACACATTATATTATACATATTTTATATAACATATATATATATATATATATATATATATAGCATTGGGCCATCTAAACGATGGATGGGTGGATCATCACCTGCAATAGAGTGGGCCACACCATCGATGTAGATGGACGGGGTAGATGTAACACATATTGGTGGGATCTACACCATTACAAAGAAAGAAGGGAGAGAGATAGAGAGAGAGATATTTCGTGAGGATAGAGGAACCCCGCCACTATGGGCCCTCCTGATTAAATCACATACATCCAAATGGGTCCCACCAACAAGTGGGCCCTAAAATTTAAAATAATGACAATGCACCCACCTTATCTTCCTTTTCCTTGCTCCTTTGGACTCCTTAGCTCCTTACCTTCACTTTTAATGGAGGATGATGGGGGATTAATGGTGTGGATGAGAGATGGGAGGGTGTAGATGGAAGATGGAAGGTGGACCACACTTGAGAGGGAGAGGAGGCTTGGACGTTTGGGGCTTGGGGTTGCTTGGAGAGATATGAGAAAATGAGAGAGAAAATGAGAGGATGGGAGTGATATGAGGTGATGGAGTGATGGGTGTAATTAATGGGGCATGGGTTTGTTTGAAAAGTGAGTAAAGGAGGGATGGGTGAAGAGAGAGAGAATTGACTTTGTGAAGAAAGAGGTATGGGTTGTTGTACTTGAGATAAGGTTGCATTTAATGATGATTGATGGGACTTATTGTGTAGAGATTCCCTCGAAATCCGCAACGCGCGGTGTTTCTTCGGAATAAACGCTGATCGGCATCTTCTTACCTGAGTATCGGTTCGGTGCGCAAGTCACGGCGTTGGAACCGCGGCGACGATGCGGTCGCTATGATACAACTTTCGGATCAAGCCGACGTCGGTGCGCGGGACCTGGCCTAGGATCGTGCGCAAACACCGAATACGGTGCGAAGGTTGCCGGAATTTGACCGGAAGGACCGCGAAAGCTAATGAAATGGTACGGATTAGGACACGGGTCTTACAGCTCTCCCCACCAAATAAAAATTTCGCCCTCGAAATTTACACAATCAAAGCAAGGAATCATAACTCATAATAAAGGGGAAACAAGGCATCATCGAATAAATATTAGAGACAACATTCAACATACAATATATAATCAATCATCAAAAAGATGAGGATAGCGCTCTCGAATCTCAGCCTCGCGCTCCCAAGATGCCTCCTCCACAGAATGGTGACCCCACTGAACCTTCACCAAGGGGATGACCTTGGTTCGAAGGACCTGCTCCTTCCGATCAAGGATCTGAAACGCTCAATGTAAGAAGCGTCCTCACGAACCTCAAACGGCTGCCAATCAAAACGGGAATGATGTTCGACCCACACTTCCTCAACATAGAGGCGTGGAAAACATTGTGGACCAGACAACCGAGATGGTAAGGCAAGCCGATAGGGCCACGGCGCCAATGCGCTCGGTGATCTCGAAAGGTCCTATGAATCTCGGGCAAGCTTACCCTTCGCTCCCAAATCTAACTATGCCCTTCATGGCGAGACCTTGAGATACACATGGTCCCCTACATCAAACTCTAAGGGGCGCCGGCGATCGGCAACACTCTTCTGCCGGCTCTGAGCCGTGCGCATCCTCTGCTGATAATATCAATAACCTCGATGTCTCCCGCACAAGCTCGGGACCTAGGAGACGCCGCTCTCCAACCTCGGTCCAACAACTCGGAGATCTCCACCGGCTGCCATATAATGCCTCAAAGGAGCCATGCCAATGGTCGCCCGATAGTTGTTGTATGCGAACTCACCCAATCGCAGATGCTCATCCCAGCCTACCACCGAAGTCAATCACGCGAGGCCGAAGCATATCCTCAAGGATCTGGTTGACCCTTTCGGTCGCCATCGGTCTGCGGATGATACGCGTGCTGCTGCAAATCGGTGCCCATAGCTCTGTGAAACTCCTCCAAAATCGAGACGTAAACCTCGGGTCTCGGTCGAAATGATCGAGACAGGAACCGTGCAGCCTCACAATCTCCTCAAGGAATAACCTCGCAAGCCGGTCCAAGGCCAAGTCGCACGAATCGCAAGAAAATGTGCCGACGTCGTCAGACGGTCCAACCACGTTGAGTTATCGGCAAACCCATAATAAAATCTGCAGATACGTGCTCCCACTTCCACATCGGGACGCTCAGCGGCTGCAGGGGTCTCCGATGATCGGCCTTGACACGCCGGCATGTGTCACACTCGGCCACAAAGCGCAATCGGCTTCATCCCCGCCCAACAATACTGTCGCCTCATATCACGGTACATCTTCGTCGAGCCGGGGTGGATAGAAAATCGCGATCGATGTGCCTCGGCCATAAGATCTCTGCGCAACTCGGGAATATTCCGGGACACACAATCGTCCTCTAAAGCGAAGTCCACCATCGGCACCAATCTGCCCTGACTCTCCGATGCCGCATCTGCTCGGTAATCCTGCAACGACTTATCTGTGAGCCTCGATCACCCTTGCGACAAGAGAGGGTTGAATCGACAGGCTCGATAAGTGAACGATAGAAAAATGGAGACCAAAATCAAAGTCGTACTCTGCTATATCCTCGAGCATCTTCCACTCGAATCATCATATGTGCCACCTGGCCTCGGGTGATGGCTAAGGGCATCCGCCACCACATTCGCCTTGCACAGGTGGTACGGAGGTCAAAATCATAATCCTTGAGCTCCATCCGGCGTCTCTGTCTCATGTTCATCGGCTGAGAAAATAGATACTTCAAGCTCTTGTGGTCGAGAGAAGAGCTCGAACCTAACCCCATAGAGATAGTGTCTCCACACCTTCGGTGCGAAGACAACTGCTGCCGGCTCCAAATCGTGCGTGGGGTAGTTCGGCTCATGAACCTTGAGTCTGACGAGACGCAAATGCTACAGGTCTACCGTCTGCATCAGGACGGCACCTAATCCAATACGCAAAGCATCAGTAAATACCACGAATCCATCACTCCCAGAGGGAAGAGTGAGGACAGGAGCGGACGTCAGACGGTCCTTCAGCTCCATAAATGCTCGCTCATAGGCGTCACTCCAAATAAACTCTGCGCCCTTCCGAGTCAACCGGGTCGGGCCGCAATACGGGAGAAGCCCTCAATGAAAGCGCCGATAATATCCCGCTAAACCAAGGAAATTTGCGGATCTCGGACGCGATCGTGGATTCCACTGACGCACTGCCTCAACTTTCGAGGGGTCCACTGCGACACCCTCCCTCGTCACCACGTGACCGAGGAATCTCACCTCCTCCTGCCAGAACTCGCACTTCTCCAGCTTCGCATACAGTTGGTGGGCACGGAGGGTCTGTAAGGCGATCTCCAGATGCTGTATATGGTCCTCACGGGTCCTCGAATATATCAGAATGTCATCGATGAAGACCACAACAAACTGATCGAGATATGGACGAAAGACCTCGTTCATCAACTGCATGAAGACCGCGGGTGCATTGGTCAGTCCAAAGGACATAACCTGAAACTCAAAATGACCATAACGCGTCGTACAGTCTTCGGGATGTCCTCCTCTCGGACACGAATCTGATGATAACCAGAACGCAGGTCAATCTTCGAAAAGAACTGTGCACCCTGCAGCTGATCAAATAAATCATCTATCCTCGGGAGTGAGTATTTATTCTTAATCGTGACCCGGTTGAGCTCGCGGTAATCTACGCAGAGCCTCAACGAGCCATCCTTCTTCCTGACGAAGAGTACCGGCGCTCCCCAAGGTGAACTGCTCGGACGAATAAATCCCAACTCACGCAACTCGTCCAACTGACGCTGCAGCTCTCGCAACTCCATCGGTGCCATACGGTACGGGGCCTTCGAGATAGGTGCGGTACCGGGCACAAGATCAATCTGGAACTCAATATGACGGCGAGGAGGCAATCCGGGAATCTCCTGGAACACGTCGGGGAAGTCGCAGACCACCGGCCACTGATCAATACACAAGGCAATAGGCTCCTCGACCGCACAGGACATCAAGCAAGACAACGACTCTCCTCTAGGCTCAGCGATGAACTGGAACTGCGGCAAGCCTGGTACGCAGAATGTGACTGTCCTCGCAGAACAGTTCAAGATAGCGTGGTACTCGGTAAGCCAATCCATGCCCAAGATAACGTCGAAATCTGTCATCGGCAGCACAAACAAGTCAGCAGGTAAAAAGATATCACCGACAAGAACCGGGCAAGATGGACAGAAACGGCCCAATACTGTGGTCCTCCCCAAGGGCGTCGATACGATCAATCCCTCACTAGTAGACTCTGTCTGCAATCCAGTCGATCGGCAGAAACCCTCGGACATGAATGAGTGAGAAGCGCCGAGAATCAAATAATACTCGAGCGATGCATGAAGAGACGGAAGTATACCTCAACGACTCCTCCTGGCCAACACGGGTCCTGCTGAGCCGCGTAGAACCTAACTTGAGTGCGTGGGAGGTGCCTGTCCCCTCTGAGGTCCCCACTACTGCTGCTACCTCTGCGGCGGCCTATACTGCTGCCTCTGCTGCTGCTGAGGTCTCGGTGGTTGGTGCTGATGTTGTTGCTGAGGTGGTCTTGGCGGTGGGGGTTGCTGTCGCTGCTTTGTCTTTGGAGGCCTGTGGTGCTCTCGGCGGATGTAAGTGAGGCTGCTGTGGTGCTCTCGGTGCTCATGCTGAGGTCGAGGATCAGACAGGCGATGCCCTGACCCACCACATCCAAAACAAGTCCCCATAAACGGTCTTTGGGGTGGTGAAAGAGGTGTGCTCTAGCAGGTGGGTGGCTCCTATACCTCTGTGGTCGTCGCTGCGCTGGGAGCTGCTGGAAGGGGTCTGCCTCTTCTGTCCCCTCCTCGATCTCTGTCGGCTGCGCCGACCCACTCGACTCATAAATCGAGCCCTCGCACTACGGCTGAAAGGTCGGGCTCGTGCCCAATCACACGGCCTCGAAGACCGTAACGTAAGCCGCTCTCGAAACGGCGGGCCTTCCCCTCATCATCAACCATATATGGCGCAAACCTCGATAGCGCCACGAAACGAGCCGCATACAGGTAGCGGTCATGTCTCCCCGCACCAAAGTCTCGAACTCTAGTGCCCTCTGGTACGAATATGGTCGGGAAAGTACTCTCCTCGAATCGGTCTACAAAATCATCCCATGTCCGGACATAGTCAGGTTCTGCGACGCGGGTAACCGAGGTCCACCGGTGCTCGGCCTCGCCCTAAAGAAACACCGCCAACCGAACTCACTCTCGGCCGTACATGACATGGTATCAAAATCTTCTCCACATCGGAGCGCCACCTCTCATTTACTGTCGCTCGCCCTGGAATCGTGGAGGATCAAACTGTCGAAACTCTCGAAGTAGGGCACTCGCGCGCTCCTGCTCTGCCTGGGCCGGTGAAACAACCGAGTGTCTGCTCTGCCCCTGGAGTGCGGCCGTCACAGCCTGCAGCATCTGCTGCAACTGAGAAGCACTCACAGATACGGTCGGATCCGCACTGGTATCTGGTGGAGGTGCAGCATCCTCAGGATGGGCAGTATGAACCTCTGGTAGAGGAGCGACATCCTCAGGCTGGGCAGTAGGAATCTCTGGTGGTGGAGCAGGGGTCGTAGGTGGTAGTGCGGGAGCCGCAGGTGGTGGAGCTGAAGTATCCGATGGTGGTGCGGGAGTCGATCGAGTCACTCTCCTGCGCGCCATGTCCTACAGGAAAGAGCGAAGGTGCCTATCAACTTAAAGGCTCGCGAAGGCACGCACGTTAAGGGTCTGTAATAAAAGATCGCTAGGCTATCCGAACTTAGGACTTAATCATTCATAGCAGACATGTAATGTTGTTCTTGGTTATTCCCGAGTTATGCTCTGATACCAACTTCTGTCACGCCCCGAACTCGGAAACCGGGCTCACAAAATTCCCGATCGCCGAATCCGGCGCCGACAGCCTCCGTAGAACCCCATTTTCGGATCCCGGCACCCATTCACCAGGTTCCGATCCTGGGATACTACAAGGAGGATTTCAAATCATCAGTCTGATTCATAATGAGCATAACAAAAGCATAACCCACAACTAATAACCACAAGAACACCACCACAAAATCCACTATGATCAAAAACTTTTTAGTACAATGCGACAAAAAAGGGAAAATACAATGTAACAAAAGAAGCAAACTCCAGAAGCTCAGCTGCACGCTCCAACTACAGCGAGACTATGGCTGCGACTGCGTCCTGGCGTCACCTGCACGCATCAATCGTGCATAAGCTTATGGAAAGCTTAGAGGGTGGTGTAAGTGTGTGCGCAATATAAACGTACTCAAAATGCAAGGTCAGAGTGATGTGGAAACATGGTAATGAGCACATGAATGCAATCAGCCGTACCAAGGCTATGCGGTGCAAGATATGAATGCCATCGGCCAAAACACGGCCATGCGATGTGAAATGCAACTCAAGCATGCCAATCCTCAACATGTATCAGTACAGTTCTCATTCAGGATAATTACCGGGGTTCAATACACTCCAAATGGCACTGTCGCTCTCCTAGCCGCACAGTCCAAATGAGCGTAAGAAACCTCACTATCCGCCTGACCAATATCGGGCCCAATACCTACCCGAGACGTCGATAGCGGACCCATTCGCGAGCTGGTCAAACTCAGCCTAGTATTGCCCCCTACCCTCGGGCGAGTAAGGCCACACTCCTTTCCAACCGACCACGACACAGTGGGAGACGCGGCCTCCTGGTATTCGGCCCTCGTGCGCTCATATATCCACTCGGTCTCGACGTTGGAGTCATCCTCTGGTACCATCGGGTTTAGGGATTTTCACCCAGGGGCATCTATGGCGCCCGTATGCTAGAACCAAACATTTTCGGTATCCAATCTAGCCACCCACGATGTGTCCGTGGAGGCTATGGCCCTGATGTCGCTAGGGCATACAGTAACTACAATCACACAAATGCCAGTGCATGAATCATACTATCAGTCATGCAATAGTCCTGCGTAACCCATGCGCTCATACTGGGCAACTCCGCCTATCAGGGAGCTCGTGACAATCTGCTCGAAGGCATATGCTATGATCAATCACTCCTCATACCAGTCATACATATGATGCGTATGATGATAAATCATGGATCTATACTAAACATGCATATAGGGATGGGCTCTGCGTATCACAGAAATGGGCCTAGACGGCCTGCAGAGTATAAGTATGGACCTATCAGTGGCCTTAAGGAGTGTGACAATGCGGACATTTAACCAACATTGTCCTTACAATGTGGACGTCAAACCAACATTGTTCCCAAGGCTTAGCCCGCCATAAAGCACCATTACACAAACCATAGGAAATCACACATTGCAATGGACTAATATACATCTCATTGGGCCTCGACCCATAGTGCTCAGATACATCCAATGGGCCATCTCATATGGGCCTTATATAAGTCAAGTGGGCCGCATTAGTGGGCCTTATGTACATTGCAATGGGCCATAACCCATGGGCCTTTAAATACGTTAAATGGGTGGATCACATGGGCCTTATGTATATACCAGGATGGGCCTCAATAATGGCCACAAATACACATCCAGTGGGCCTCAACAACGGCCATATGGTTGAACAACTTGGATGCAACACATGCATCATGGTGGGGCCCATATAGGCCCATCATCATATATATATATATATATAACATTAATATATGTAAATATATACAATATTATATATAATAATAATATAATATTATATATATATACACATATATACGTATGTATGTATATCCACACACACTCATATGCATACACACGTGCACACACGTGCACCTTCACGTGCAGCAGGGAAGGGTCCCACCGTCCAGGACTGTGCGGACGAACACATACATCAAATAGGCCCCACCGTCCGTCTGGACGGTGGGCATGCAACACATGCACCACTGTGGTTCCCATGCGGAGCCCACCATAGTGTTTATCTTCCATCCGATCCATTCATAAGGTCACACGGGCCAGGGAGGAGGGGAACAAAAATTTTTAGCTTGATCTGGAACTTCTGTGGACCCAGAAAGGGTTTCAATGGTAGAGTTCAATTCACACTGTTCCTTGTGATGTGGGCCGCCCGAGCGTTGGATTGGCCTGAATTTTGAGGGGGGTCCATGTTAAATAGTGGCCCACCAAATGGGCGGTGTGGATACAAAATATACATCATGGTGGGGCCCACGGATGGAGCCGTGAGTCCCTGCCTCTAGGCCGCCCGCCACTGCAGCAGCAGCAGCGCTGCTGCTGCTGTTTTAATTTTTATTTTTTTTTTCTTAAAATGTGATTCACAAGCCAGCCCACCCATTATGTGGGTCCCATATAAATGACCGTACAGACCAAGTTTTGGCAACATCCAAAACTCAGGTAGGCCCCACCAAGTGATCTTATATATTTTGACATGTCTTCACATGATTTTAAATGGTATGGCCCACTTGAATTTCGTATAAGGCTGATTTTTTGAATGGCCCACGGCCAGGGAGGTGGGCAATGAATGGACGGTGTGGATGTGCAAAATACACATCATGGTGGGGCCCACGGCTGGACGTGGAACCGGTCCGTCCGCCCTCTGGCGTCCTGACAATGGCAGCAGCAGGCGCTGCTGCCTAGTTTGTTGTTTTTTTTTTTTTTTTTTTTAAAAATAATTTTTTTTTGCAGAAACCCCTGAGTGGGGCCCGCATCGGATGAATCCACTCCAGCCATCGGATTCCATGGACCAAGACCGATCAAACGAGTCTAATATACGGCCTGCTTTTGACGAATTGAGGGATCCAGAGGGTTTTCAAGGGTGATATCGCTATTTCTTATGGTATGGCCCACCTGAGAACCAGATTACCCTCAAAGTTTGGCTCAACGCCTAAAATGAGCTGGAGAGGAAGATGGACGGATTGGATTGAGCACATACATCAAGGTGGGGCCTACATAGGTGGCCCACCCCAAAAAGGCAACTAACCCCCTTTTTTTTTTTGTGTTTGCTGGCACACATCCACGTCAGTGCACACACTTCACTTCCAACGTCCAGCGACCCACTCCTAATCCCATTGCTATGGTGGGTCCCACGTAGATGTGGCCCACCATCTTATATGTATATAATATATACTATATTATATATGTGATACACATTATATTATACATATTTTATATAACATATATATATATATATATACATATATATATAGCATTGGGCCATCTAAACGATGGATGGGTGGATCATCACCTGCAATAGAGTGGGCCACACCATCTGATGTAGATGGACGGGGTAGATGTAACACATATTGGTGGGATCTACACCGTTACAAAGAAAGAAGGGAGAGAGATAGAGAGAGAGACATTTCGTGAGGTAGAGGAACCCCGCCACTATTGGGCCCTCTGTAAACAATGCATGCATCATGTGGGTCCCACATCAAGTAGGCCCTTAGATTTAAAATCAACGATGGATCACCCACCTTATCTTTCTTCTCCTTGCTCCCTTGGACTCCTTAGCTCCTTACCTTCACTTTTAATGGAGGATGATGGGGGATTAATGGTGTGGATGAGAGATGGGAGGGTGTAGATGGAAGATGGAAGGTGGACCACACTTGAGAGGGAGAGGAGGCTTGGACGTTTGGGGCTTGGGGTTGCTTGGAGAGATATGAGAAAATGAGAGAGAAAATGAGAGGATGGGAGTGATATGAGGTGATGGAGTGATGGGTGTAATTAATGGGGCATGGGTTTGTTTGAAAAGTGAGTAAAGGAGGGATGGGTGAAGAGAGAGAGAATTGACTTTGTGAAGAAAGAGGTATGGGTTGTTGTACTTGAGATAAGGTTGCATTTAATGATGATTGATGGGACTTATTGTGTAGAGATTCCCTCGAAATCCGCAACGCGCGGTGTTTCTTCGGAATAAACGCTGATCGGCATCTTCTTACCTGAGTATCGGTTCGGTGCGCAAGTCACGGCGTTGGAACCGCGGCGACGATGCGGTCGCTATGATACAACTTTCGGATCAAGCCAACGTCGGTGCGCGGGACCTGGCCTAGGATCGTGCGCAAACACCGAATACGGTGCGAAGGTTGCCGGAATTTGACCGGAAGGACCGCGAAAGCTAATGAAATGGTACGGATTAGGACACGGGTCTTACACTATTGGTAAGATGAATCGGCACTTCGGATACAACACATTGAGGTGGGCCCTGCACATATCAAATGGGCCCCAACAGATGGATAGTGCGCCTGCTATACACACATCAAGGTGGGCTGCATAAATGGACAGCATAGATGAAATACATACATCATGGTGAGTCCTGTGATGCACGACAGGTGGGCCCGTCGATCAAGGCCGAGCGGTGTGGATGAATCACATCCATCAAGGTGGGACTAGCAGATGAATGACGTGGACATAAAATACATACATCATGGTGGAGGCCACATCACCGTCCGAATTGTCTAGCATCGTCCAGGATTGTTTTGGACGGTGTGAATAATAACACATATCAAGGTGGCCCACCATCCAGATGGTGGATGTGTGGACAAGGCACATACATCATACCAGGGCCCCACCGTCCCTTACCGGACGGTGGTGGATGGAACGCATATAACGGGTGCGTCCAACACCAATGGGCGGTGTAGGTATAACACCTACCTCATGTGGGACCCGCAGAACTACTGCATCAAATAGCAGCTAAGTAGGTGGTGGAGCCCACATATAGACGGTTTGGATATACATTACGTGGCCCCATGTCCATGTGGATGGCAAGGATGAGGCACGTACATCATGGTGCACTCTACATAACACACAGTCCAGATGAAAACGATCTGAATATAAAATACCTGCAATCAAGATGGGACCCATATAACCTGCTGACGTTATTCACAGCAGCTAAATTGCTGGTGGGAGGTATACCAACCAACCCACATCCACACGTGTGAGCTACATTAGCCAACCCACATCCACACATCAAAAAGCAAGGTGGGCCACACATGCTGCCATGGTGGGGTCCATGTCCAATGGATGGACGTTGGAGGGGGTAAAACGCATGTACCAAGGTGTGTACTACCGTCCGGCTCCTGGACCGTTGATACACCACATATATAAAAGCAGACCCCACCGTCCATGTGCTACTGGACGATGAGGCTAAAACAGATACATCTGGGCCCACCGTCCCGTGTGCATGGACGGTGTGGATCAAAACACATCAAGGTGGCTCGCTAGGGGACCTGCCCCTGGCCCACGTAGCCTCTATCAACAGGTCAGATGGAAACTGACTACACGGTGGGCACCATAGGTAATATTCAACAGTCGGAATTCATTCCCGCTGTTGCTGTGTGGTGTGGCCCACCGGACCTTGGATGATACAAGGACGAACGGTGTAGTGTGGATCCAGCCATACATCAAGATGAGACCTTACAGTGGGCCCCACGGCGCTGGGTGTTGGAGGATATGCTGGATAAGATTGTTGTCCAGCGATGTGCTCCACATCGGCCAGTCTTCTGGGTTTGGACGGCCCATGGCCCACTAGAGATTTGAATCTGTTGGGATGGACGGTCTGGATCAACACCTACGTCAGGTGGGGTGGGCTCCACGTCTCAACAGATGGACGGTAAGATATAAACCACAATCTCGTGATGGGACCACAGAATTAGCTGACGTCAACAGCAGTTAAGTTGCTGGACGTCTGGGTTATAGCAGATACCTCATGGTGAAGACCCACCGTCCAATAGCTGAACGGTGAGGGTGAGGCCTTACATCTTGGTGGGCCCCAGAACTTACTAACGTTGAGTACAGCAGCCGTGTGCTGCAGGGATTCACCGTCCCTACTCATGGACGGTACAGGTACAAGGTGGGGCCACACGCGTGGGACTCACTAGCTTGTAAAAATCAAGCTGATACACGTGTTTTCTCCTCATACAGGTGGCCTTTCCCAGAACGTCCAGGCAGCATTGCTGCTGGAGGCAGCGTGAACACAATGCATCCATCATTGTGGATCCCACGTTTGGACAGTGTGGTCCCACTGGACGGCGTGGATCATCCATCAAGGGGGGGCCATCATTCATGGGAAAAAATAATAGAGAGAGAGAGAGATGGGAGTAATGGAGGGACCCTGCCACTATGGGTCCCTCTAGTTACAACACATACATCAAGATGGATCCCACATATGTGGGCCCTTAAATCACAATTCAAATAATGAAATCACCCACCTAAGATCTCCTCTTCTTTCTTCCGCCAATGCGATCTAGAGCTCGAATGGGTGTGATTCAACGGTTGAGATCGGCTTTGAAGGATTGGATTAGATGATAGGGAGTGGGCCACACAAAGCTCCTCCCATGGAGAGCCATGGACGTGAGTTGCTCTCATGGAGCTTGAGAGAAAAAAAATGAGAGAGATATGAAGTAAGAAAGAGAGGGATAGGTGAGTGATGGGGTGAGTGATGGGTGAGTGATGGGTGTACTTGAAAAGGGATGGGTGGAGAGAGGAGAGTTGACTTTGGGTTACTTTTTAGGTAAGGTGACATGTACTTGATTGATTTGACTTAGTGTAGAGATTTTCTCAATATTGCAACGCGCGGCGTTTTCTCGAACTGAACACGGGCCCACATCTCCTAGACCGGGTCTCTCCTTGGCGCGTAATATGCGGCGTCAGAACCGCGGGGACGGCGCGGTCACAAGGGTATAAGTTTCGAGTCGATCCGACTCTGATATATGGGACGCGACTCACGATTACGCGCAAACGCCGATAACAGATTGCGGGTCACCGAAATTCGACCGGGAGGACCGCGGAGGCTTACGGAACGGTACGTTTAGAATACGGGTCTTACAAGCGGTTTGCTTACAACCTATCAGCATTCTCAATAATTCTAAGAATGGGCAAATAATGCTTTAAGGACAGTGTGATCACACATGCTTCAACCTGTCCTTTTTTTTTATTTCTTTAATTATTTTTTATTTATAAAAATTATGAAATCTGTCATTTGCGATAACAATCTTAAGGTGTTATCCGAATATAAACGAAGGTGTATCTTCCATCAAGCTAATGAATCAGGATTTGATTCATATCAATTAGTTCAACAGAACCAAATTTACAAGGTAGCAAGACAAGATCAAGTTTCTCCTGATGACCTTAAGGATCTATTATATTTTATATCTAAATCTACAGCCGCTACCTAAACCTACCGACAAGGACACACCTGAACAAATTGCTGCCGCAACAAACGAGCTAAAGATGAACTTCTGTGATGTGGACACATACTGAATGTGCTCTATGACCAATTGTATGACTTATACACACAAATGTCATCTGCAAAAGAAATTTAGACCGCTCTAGAGTTCAAATACAAGGCTGAAGAAAAAGGTACAAACAAATTCTTGATAACTAGGTACATCGACTATAATATGGTAGATAATAAACCGTTACTAGCCCAAATCCAAGAATTACAGCTAATAGTGAATAAAATCAAGGCCATTAATATTGATCTTCTTGAATCATTCCAAGTTGGGGCTATTATCGTAAAATTGCCCCCGATGTGGAAAGACTATAAAAAAAAGTTTCAATATAAATCCGAAGACTACTCACTGGAACGAATTCAGAAATATTTTTGAATTGAGGAAGAATCCCGCAACTGCGATAAAAATGTTAAAAATAGGAATTCCTCGTCTAAAGTACATGCAGTAAAAAACACCAATAACAACAATTCCAAAAAGGACGATTCCCTCAAACCCAATAAAAGGAAATTCAAGAAAACACTGAAGAATAACGAAAAGTTCAAAGGCCCTTGTTATGTCTATCAAAAAATCGGGTATTATGCTGTGTGTCTGATATTACAAATCCAAAAAAGAAGTAAGTGCAGTAGAGGGCGATATAGTCGCAATGATTATTGAAGTTAACACTATCTAAGGAAAAGTTCCCAGTTAGTGATACGATACTACAGCTACAGTACATATATGCTACGACAGCTCAGCCTTCAAAACTTACGAGAATGTGACCAATGGTTAAGAGGTCCAAATGGAAAATGAAGTCCAATCGAACGTCATCAGTAAAGGAACCGTGGAACTGGTGTTTACTTCTGGAAAGAATGTGATCCTGACAAATGTATTGCATGTCCCAGACATGATGCGAAACTTAGTTTCTGAGGATCTTCTGAGAAAACTTGGAATAAAGGTGGTGTACAAGCCAGGTAAACTGATTCTGTCAATGAATGAGAATTTTGTTAGAAATGGATATGCTTGTAACAGTATGATAAAGTTTTTATTGAATGAAAGTAACACTTCTGCGTATATGGTTGAATATGAAATTGCAGTAGGACCACTACTGTTGAAGTATGGAAATATGTCCAACTATCTTAGAGGGGGTGAATAGGACTTTTCAAAAATATTAACTTATTAAAACATACAATGCCTTAAATTAGTTTATCAATCATGCTAAGTAAGGCAAAGTAACTCTAAGGCTTCCAAGCCAATAGAGGATCCATTCATATAGGCTACACATGATTTGTATGTAAAGCAACTAACCTATAGAGATAGTGTATGGGAGTGTGTGGGATGTGATTGTTATCAATGCTTAGATATTCATTTAATCATGTATCATAAATAATCATTTAAGAAACATAAGTGTAACTAGATCAATGCACAAATAGCAATCCCAAACACAATCATATATAGTGGTTCGGTTACTTGCCTACTACACTCCCGGTTGATGCACTCTACCCTAGAGTGTGCCAGATTTCACTATCAATAGTTTTAAATCAAGTTAACCATAAACCTTCACAACCTACACAAGGTTAACTAAGAAGTCTATACAAGGTAACCTTAGATGCCTATGCAATGCAACAAGTCCTACACAAGGATACAACTAGGAGCCTACATAAGGCAACAAGTCTTACACAAGGACACATAATGTATTCTCCTGTCGAAGGCCTACAAAAGGTCTTACCGAGTTTGAAAACTCAAATTCTGAGTCCCAATCTTACACAAGGAAAAGGGCTTCAGACTTAATGGACTTTATATACTTACAATTAAGTGAGTGAGTTCCATTTTAGCACATGTTGATAAAGAGTCTTCAGCTCCCTTAAACTGCAACCGTCTGTTAATGCTCCGAGGTTGTTGGTTTAAGGTTTGGTCTGATCTTCTCTAATAAGTTATTTATCTTTAGAGTTTTGAGAAGATTTCCATAAGCTAAGCATTCAAGAGTTCCAGCACAAAGATTTATCATTAAAGAGTGCTTAAGAAACTCAATGAATGCCCAAGTTCATAATTCAATCCAAGCAATGAGGATGTCAATAAATGCTTATGCTATGGATTGAATGATGAACTCTTATGGGAAAGAGGGTTTGAGGATAACGGTATTAACTACTACAATAACTCTCTCAAGTTCTCTTCAATTCTAGCTAATTTTACCAATCAACAACCTAATAGTCTATATAAAGTTAAATCCCAATGGTAAAAAAAAATGGGCAGATATCTGCTCTTGTCGATGCCATCAACAGTCTCACTAAGTTTTTCAAATAGGTGTTGGACAGACTCTGTTCGATGCCTTTGATGTCATTGAGAGGTAGCTCGATGTCATTGAGATTTTCCTTCTAAAATTCACTTTGGTTACTGGACAATTTTGTCTCTTATTCGATGCAATCGATCAGACCTTTAATGTCATCGAAATTTGAATTTCGATGTCACCGAACTATTGTCGATGCAATTGAATATATTAAATTTTCTTATAAAGCTTGCTGGACAATATGGTCCTTATATCGATGCAATCGAATGAGCTTCGATGTCATCGATAACTTACTCTCGATCGAAGTTCGATTACATCGAGGAGCACTTAAAATATTTTAATTGTGGAGGAAGTAAGCCCTTGGTCAATTTAATTGAAGTTGGATCGATGACATCGAGATTTGAATTTTGATGTCATCTATCTTAATTTAATGCAATCGATAATACCCAGCTCTTGTTCAGTTTATTGCTGGACTGTATGAGCTAGTTTTTTTTAATGCAATCGAACTATGTTTGATTCTATCGAAGTTGTCCTCGATTACATATCGATGCAATCGTTAGGACATTATTTTTTCCTGTATGATTCATGTTTTCCTCCAATACTCAAGGTGCAAAAAACCAATCTTACCAGGAGATATACAGAAATAACGATAAATGTAAAGTGTGCATATGATATAAAATGACAAAGAAACCATTTCCTAGTGTCGAGAGATCATCTCAAGTATTGAATCTTGTACACAGTGATATCTATGAGTTGAAAGACATTCTTACTCGTGGAAGTAAAAGGTATTTTATAACATTTATTGATGATTGCTCTAGATACGTGTATGTATACCTATTAAAGAGAAAAGATGAAGCATTAAACATGTTTAGAGTGTATAAAGCAGAAATAAAAAATTAAGTAAATAAGAAAATAAAAATTCTCTACAGTGATAGAGGGGGAGAATATTTTTTAAACGAATTCGCTAACTTCTGTGAAAAACATGAATTAATACACTAATGTATTGCACTATGCACACTATAACAAAATGGTATAATAGAAAGGAAGAATGGATGCTAGTAGGGATGATCAACTCCATGCAAATATAAGCAACGTTGCCACTGAGTCTATGGGGTGAGGCACTACTTATAGTGTGTCATATTCTAAATAGAATTTCTTCTAAGAAATATAAAACATTACCATATGAGATATGGAAATGAAAAAAACCTAACCTACGATATCTTAAAGTGTGGGGGTGTCTCGCTTGTTGCAGAACTCATGATCCCAAAAGAACCAAGTTAAGACACAGAGTTAGGGTATTCACAAAATATCAAAGCTTATAGACTCCTAGACTTAGAGTCTAACACCATTATAAAATCAAGAGACGTTGAGTTCTTTGAGAACTCACGATCCTTGGAGTCAAAGGAAAATGAAGACCAAACTCCTAATAGATAATCAATGAGCATAACTCCATAATAAGTGGAAGCTCCAAGTGAACCTTGTAGAAGCTAGATGGTAATAATAGAAAAGAGTCTTGACACTGATCAGATAGACTCTCGGCATATCCTTTTCCATCTATTAAAAGGAGATAGAGAAAATGTTATTAAAAAAATACTTATAGTAATGACTATAGAAGATGATAATAAAACATACAATGAGACTATGTCTTCTAAAGACTCGGCATTTTGGAAGGAAGCCATTAACAATGAAATGGAATCTATAATGTCAAATCAAATATGAAAACTAGTTAACTTATATCCAGGTTCTAAACTCATACGTTGTAAGTGGGTATTTAGGAAGAAATATCACATTGATAGGACTATCCAAACTTTTAAAGCTAGATTAGTACCTAAAAGGTTCAGACGAAAAAAATGGATAGATTATTTTAACACATATTCTCCATTGGCTAGGATAACATCTATTAAGATTTTATTTACACTAGTATCCATACATCATCTTCACATTCACCAAATGGATGTAAAGACTACCTTCCTAAATAGTAACCTCAATAGAACAACCCGAAGGGTTCGTTCTACCAGGAAATGAGAATAAAGTTTGTAGATTAATTAAATCTTTGTATAAATTAAAACAAACATCTAAATAGTGGCATGAGAAGTTTGATTTAAAAATACTATCTCATGGTTTCATGTATAATGTAGATAATAAATGCATATATTCTAAAGTTGATGGTAAATGTTTAATTATTATTTGTCTGTGTGTTGATGACATATTAATAATTAGTAATAAAATGGAAGGTGTAACTGAAACAAAAAAGTTTCTGCGTTCTATATTCAAAATGAAGGATCTTACACATGTAGATATCATCCTAAGTATCAAAGTTAAAAAACATGGTGGGGGCTATGCTCCATGTCAATCTTATTACATTACGAAGATACAAAACAAGTTTAACCATCTCAATATAAAAGAAGTAAAAACTCCATTTGATCCAAGTATCAAGTTGAATGAGAATAACGGAAGATCAATTACACAATTTGAGTACATAAGTGCTATAGGCAGTCTAATATATGTTATATAATGCACTAGACCAAATATCGCATATGCTATGAGTAAACTCAGCAGATTTAGTAGTATTTCCAGTGTGGAACATTGGAATGTTATTAAAAGAGTTCTTAGTTACTTAAAAGCAACCAAAGACTTAGGACTATTTTTATCAAAGTTTCCAGTTGTATTGGAAGGATATACTGATACGAGTTGGATATCGAGTGCAGGGGACAACAAGTCCACTATAGGGTGGCTATTTATCCTAGGAGGTGCAACTGTATCTTTGGGATTTAAGAATAAACCAGCATAAATCACTCGACTATGGAGTCTGAGTTTATAGCCTTGGCCGCAATAGGTAAAGAGGCTGAGTGACTTAGAGATCTTTTATTACAATTCCTTTTTCTGTAGCCTATATCGGCTGTGTCACTGCATTATAATAATGAAGCCACATTAGTTAAAACCTACAACGACACTTATAATGGAAAATATAGACATATAAATCTATGACATGATTATATAAGACAATTTATTCAAGATAGAATCATTGCAATTTCCTATGTGAAATCATATAATAACTTGGCTGACCCTTTTACTAAACTTTTAACGAAAGTAGTAAAGCAACAATTAGAATGATAGGGTTGAAACTCTTCAAGCAAAGTTCCATCAATGATGGAAACCCAACCTAAAATTAGAAAATCTCTAAGTTCGGATTCAAAAATTAGAAAATCTTTAAGTACGGGTTCAATGGGTAAAAACAAGTTACTGATATACAAAAAGTTTCAGCACTAAAATTATATAAAACCTCATCCATAATAAATAAGTGATAAGCGTTACAGAAAGAGAGTTGAGTCTTAAAACTCTTAATGAAATCCAGTTTGAAGGACAATTGTCTTAATAGTAACGAAGACACTGGAATGATTTCATTTATGTGAACGTAGATATTGTGTCATCTCTCATGAGAGTTGAAGTTTCTCTCAAGATCGTTTATGAAATAGGATAAGCACATGGTCATTAATTGTGATGAGCAAGATTGTGGGAACTCTAATAACAAAAAGTAAATATATTTGTGGTTTCTCAAGCTCTGTTATATAGGAATAACTAGTTTAAAGCTGCGGCTACCAAGAATTTTGATAGAGCTTTCAAATACTAATACTAAGGAAATATTTAAATCGAAATCTATCTTTCTTTATGCATATAAACTGCTTATATTCTGGCAGATATATTTTTTTCGAAAATATTTTCAATCAAGTGGAGGATTGTTGTGAAAAAAAAAAAACATTGATTAAAAAAATATTATATATATAATAAAAGTTTTGCTTGAAAAGCTTGCAATTTTGGCGTTTTGGGAATAATCCCATATCAAGAAGGAGAGAAGGAAAAACAATGTTTAAATGTGGAGTGTGGAGTAGCTTATTTATTTGGTTGAGTTGCTGTAGAGGTGTTAGTAGCGTACTTTACACTTACGACAGGGAATATGGATCAGGTGGCTGGAATGAACAAGTGATCTAAATGAGACCAGTGTGACTTTTATAAAGACTGGAAACTAGACATTGGAGTGAGATGTAACTCCTCCTGCAACATTAATCCAACATGTACAATGGTTATAAAACGGTCATACAACCATCATATAACGGTCATAAAACGATCATATAACGGTCATAAAATGGCTAGTTAATGAGTCTTAACGGCTAGCATGCAGCAACAATAATCCTACATGCACAATAGTTAGAAACTGCCAATAACAGCTAATTTCTCATCAACAACCAAATAATGGTCATAATGAGTTATGACCCTGGACTATAATGGTCAGCCATCATAGTCTATATAAACAGTGCATTGATGGTTCAATAGACAATCACCAACACTCAAACCATTCTCACTTACAACCTAACCAGAAAAGCAATTGTGTATTCTAATCAATTAGTAAGGTTCATATGCACTTTAGCCAGAGGACCTCAAGAAACAGACCAGCATAGTGTTCTCGATTTTTCTAATCTTCTTTATGAAGTTGGGGATTTTTTCTTTTATTTATCTGCCAAATATATATATATATAGGAGAGAGAGAGAGAGAGAGAGAGAGAGAGAGAGAGTTCCATTCGTGGTTCTTCTTATGTGTTGAACGCAGAACCACACCCCAGGCTTGTCGTATCTTAGAAGCGGTTTGCTTGCGACCTATCAGCATTCTCAATAATTCTGAGAAGGGACGAATAACGCTTTAAGGACAACGCGATCACACGTGCTTCAACCTATCCTTTTTATTTTCAATTTCTTTAATTATTTTTTATTTACAGAAAATGTGAAATCTATAATTTGCAATAATACTTTAGGAAATATGCATGGAGTGTAGAGAGCACAATTGGAAAACTCATTTTATCTAAAATGCTCTTTGGATGACGACGTTTTTTTTTTTTTAAAATTCTTATAATGCGTTTTTATATCAATATGTTTAAAATTTATTTTTACAAAAAAAAAAAAAAAAGCCAGTGTAATATAAGGAGTCCACCTTATGCACTACCAAAGTCCTTTAATATATATTATTACACCATCCTGTAATGGCTCTGCCTTCAGATTAGGTGTTGATTTTACATGCTATCAAAGTGGAAAGTACTCTGTTGGCCCATTGTGCTGTGGTGTGGAGTTCCGACATCCACGTGTAGGAGAGTGTTAAAGTCTGGTGGAGTATTAAAGCCCCTCAATATACTTTGATAGATACACCATCCTCTTAACGACACCTACTAAATGACTTCCACATGTGATTGGCTGTGTCAAGTTCACGTTACCTAACTGATACGTAATTCCTGTAAGGGTGGGCCTACCTAATAAGTAGACTCGTCTTTGAAACGGTCTATCTGATTTTGTACAAAGGTGGCCAACTTGATGAGTCGACTGGTCAGATTGTCCAAGTCATCTTTATTGCGGGCTCACCTCATGTATTGACAAGATGTCGTATGCATGGGCCCATATTGCAAGTAGATGGTGAGGGGTGGTGCGTGCGTGGCTAACAAACCACCACTAATGTTAATGCTTGGTCCATACACCTATGCCAGTCGCTATTTTTAGAAATAATCACCTATGCTTGGCCCATGCGCTACTGAAGATGGGGACATCCCAAAAATCAGATTGATTGGCCAATCGTAGCCTCAGATTAATACAAATTCCGCTATTGAATTTGAACCATTGGTTTCTTTCCATTTTAGCCATCCATCATCCATTGGCTGACCAGAGAGTCATCTGTTCAGTGGACTTGGATTATGACCAGCCCACAGTGGGCCCCATGATTTGGGTGCTTTAGATTGAAGTGAATGTATCGAACGAGTACCACTGCTGACATGCACGCGTAGTCATGGACGATCAGCATAAGATGGTGGAGATTATCGTTTGAGTGGAAAATCCAAGTGGGGCCCATTGAGTAGAGCTGATTTGGAATAGGTATGAAAGAGACGATGATGGTGAGCCGAAAACTCAGTTTCCATGGGATTTATTTTCCATACGCGCGTACACATACATCGACATAGGTGCCAACGCGCTTTCTATAACGTAGAGAAAAGATTTAACGTGCACGAAATCCACCCGTCCATCATGTAAACCATCTGCATTTGGGACTTGATCACAAAAAATCCAGGCTGATCTAACACTTACCTAGTTTAAAATTAAACAAAAACCTCTAAATTATAGTGGTACGGCCCGCCTGAGTTTTTTATTGCTGGGATTTTGGATAATCCTTCCATCCTGATGAGGCAGGCACATCAGATGAGTGGATTGGATGTGGACCCTACACAAAATTAATGGTAGATGCCTGTGTGGCCTACTTTGGATCATCATGATTTTTGGGTTGAGGTTGAACATGAAACACTGTACATGAAAGTTTCATCCACTTGGCGCTTGGTCAATGGCTAGGGTCGTTCTTTCTGGAAGCGGATTGGCTGGTGTGTTGACGTCACCAAGTTATGTGGGTCTCATCAGAGGTATTTGTTATATCCAAACCGTCCGTCCATTTGGCGAGCTCGTTTTAAGGCTTGAGCTGAATAATAAGACAGATCCAAAGATCAAGTGGACCACACTACAAAACACACGGGCATTGAACGTCTACCTTTGAAACCCTTTTGGGGGTTACATAAGTTTTGAATTGATACGCTATTTGTTTTTCCTCTTCATTCATCCAGGTATGTGTGACCTTATGAACAGATTGGATGGAAAATAAACATCATGGCGGGCCCCAGGAATGTTTCAACGGTGAGAATCATTGTCCTACTGCTATTTGTTGTGTGGTCCACTTAAGATTTGGATATGAATCATTTTTTGGTTCATGCTCTAAAATGATCTCGCAAAATGGATGAATCGGTGTGAATATAATAAATACATTATTTTGAGTGCCATGTAACTTTGATCTCCTTTGAACCGTTGGTACAACTCGAGCGGCATCGCTCATCTACGCATGACACATACCCACGACTGTGTACTGCCCCTGCTTAATGGTATTTATTGAAAAGCAGGCTGCCATAAAAAAATGACCTGGTCAAGTACACTGGAAGACAGGCTACTGGACTTAAAAGGATGCGGATTCAGTGACTCTCAGGATTCCCAATCACGGGATTTGAATCGCCGTTGCTGTCATAAATGGTGCCGTGGTTGAATAAGTGGAAAATATAACTTTCAAACACACATGGGGTTCCTCATCTCTGACAGCAGGTTGGGTGGGTTGAATATCGAGGACTTGGGGTTGGGATCTAGCTCAATTGGAAATTTAGGTCAAGACATGGGTTTGATCCTCCTGGTTGGGACTTCGGTTGACCCTCAATCCTGACCCAAACCACCCGAGTTGCACACTTACCCGCAGTTATCAATGCGGTCCTCACCCAGATATTAAGGGAGCAAAAAGATAAGACCTTCGAAACCAAACCGATTGGTTCTGGATGAAACGAATGATTGCAGGCATCCTCTCCGGTAAAGTCAACGATACATTAAACTGGGTCTCATAATTAGTGCCTGCGTTTCAAAATTGATTGTACGGCTCGATTCAAACCACCGAACAACCAGGACCAGGTGCTAAGAATGGCGGGTACGTAGAAAAAAATTGACCATATATAATCCAGTCCTAATAATATGGGTCACCTATTCAACCACTTGCACTTGCTTAACATGATAAATGCATAATCAAAGGGTAGAGTTCGTCCTCTGAAAATCGGTCACACCTCCACCTTTCACACGAAAGGATTTTTATTCTTTAGTACGAATGAAATAAAATGAAAATTTTTACGGTCAACTATGAAGAACAGTTGCAAAACTTTGCTTAATACTCGTATTGAATCCAGTATATAAACATAGACTTAAATTATTGCTAAAGTTAATAGTTACTTTGATTACTGCTACAAATTACACTAATATAAATAACAAGTAAATGCAAAAATTATACTAAGAAATATAAATGACTGATAAAGTTAAGGACTAAACTAAGGAATGTAAATGAATGATAATTGAAAGATATATTTAGTTTGGTTTGGTTTAGTTGGATGGAATGAGACGATTTTTCTTACTGAATTCTCTTATTATTTATAACCTTAAACTAATCATATGGATGCTCTCCATGTTCTAAGGGTTGCTATATCCGTTTCAGCACTACTTGTTTTCCTTACTTCTAAACATGTCATCTGTCCTGATAACCGCTCCAGCACGACCGCCCTTTGCTCGACCACTTTCTCTTAATAGATGATGTGACACTGTTCGATAAACACCAGTTGTATTGCCGTAAAATCATATCCACATATTTCTAAAGGTTTTCAAATATATCATGCAACTCCCTGATGATTACACACAACCTTCCCCGATTGACTTTTGTAGGAATTGATAAAAATGGTGATAAACATTCCCCTCCTCCCCCCTCACATCACTTCACCTTTGGATAAAGGGTGAAAGCGAATTATGCCCCCTCTAAATGCAGTTGTTATATACGACATGTGGCGACACCTCAGTTATCATCTCTAACCGAGATAATTCTGAATATCAATTCCAATTTCCATTTTTCGAATAAAGAACTATTCATGTGGCGACACGTGTACAAGTATCATACCAAACGAGAAAATAATGATGCCCTAATTAATACACTAGATTTCCGGTCGATATATACCTCATTTTAAAACATTCTTCTACTTCTCACACTTTCTTCCTTATTCTTCCATCTCCCAAAACTCAAGCTAACCTTCTCGTTCTAGTGATGGCGGTTTCTTCATCTTCCGCTTCTCCAACCTTTTAACAAGATGATTTGATAAATGTCTTAGATAACCTCTCTGAGAAGTTTTCCAACGAAATTATCTTCAATCACCCATCGAAGATTACTACTACTTGGGACCGGCTTTCTTTCCTGGAGTCGAGCCTGATGAAATCCGCTCACTAGATCCCTTCTTCCCGAACTGCCTTGGCGAAATAATATTAATTAAATATGAATCAATCCCATAACCCTCCAACGCTCTAAAGAATCCATGATCCTAGACGAAACCCCTACCAGGATGGGAAGATTGGTTTGACCGCGTCGCTGCCCAATATGAAACTTCTTAGAAAGAGTCTGGCATCTATGAATGCATCAAATGTCACTGTATGACTATCCATCAGATCTTCCTCTTCTTACCATGGCGTCAACGTTTTGGAGCCCGTCCACCAACACATTCTTCTTCAAATGTGGTCATATGAGTCCTACAATTTTGGATATCTCTACTCTCACCCAACTTCTGCCCTTTAACAAGGTAGTATTCTCAGGCTTTGGTCAGAAGGAACCAAGACATTTCACCAATAAGACTGGCAAAGCCTATTCACACTTCATGCAAGCGTACTGCAAACATGAAGGCCCAATTGAGTATGAAGAACACAAAGCCTTCTTGTTGCTCTGGATCTATCATCATTTTCTCTGTGTGAATACTCTCCATATCACCATCGAGTACGTCCAACTAGCCGAGGTGCTTGTAAAAGGTCAAAAACTTTCCCTTGCACCTTTGTGCCCGATCACCTATACAGAGGCATTTATGAAGTAACCATTAAAGGTCTATATCTTGGCGGAGGACCACTATGTCTTCTCCAAATTTGAATCTACAAATACTTCCACTCCACTCTTGTACATTCTCTCATCCCCTCTGATATTGTTTATACTTCTTATGGTTATCGTGATATTCATTATTCTCAAGAGATCCGCAAACTCCCTAGTTACATGGACTCCTAATTCTTTCCTCTCAATAAAGGTAAATGTAACCTAACTTTTACCCCTTTCTTACTCAAAGAATTTGGCCCAGCTTGGTTCACTGGCTGTTTTGAAGATAATGATGGACAATCGGCTTCTTAGATGCTCCTTGCTTAGGAAAGTTACGTCATTTGTAGGGATCTTCCTTATGGCGGTACTATAGATAGTGTAAAAAATGCCGAGGCAGAATCAAACAGTATTGTTTGAATTTGCTTGCTCAAAAATTTGGTCTCGTCCAATGCATTCCTTGCCTATTTATTCAGAAAACTTGCAATCGGCTCCTTTCTCTCGGTCGATTGTCAATCAAATCGATCTCTAACACTCCATTCATTCTGCTTTTCAATCTACTAGTGTGGCTTTTGAGCTTCCCAAACCAACCCCAAATAATGGCTACTTTTTCTTACTAGTGGGAGAGCCATTACAAGCAACTGGTTAATAAATCTCACAAACTCATCACGGCTCAACTCTATTCCTCAATAGAGTTGTGAGGAAAGAAGATAGTGGCATCCCAATCGGCCAGAACCTCCAACCAAAAACAAATAAATTAAAGAATAAGCTGAAAGATGCCACTACGTAGCAACCCATACGACCAAGACAACTTCGAAACCAAAACGCCAAGAAGTTACAATGAAAAGACCCGTTCTCCAGAAGTCTTTGCCCTGGTCATCTTTACCCACTCCCAAGAGGATTCTCAATTTGGGAACTCCTCTAGGTCCAGCTCCACAACCTCTTACTCTAGTAATTACTCGCATTGGCTCGACTCCACAAGTAACACCAATGAGTTGGCCAGCATTGATCACAACACGCGGTTCAAAGTAATCAGGTACTTCCTCGACTGACGTCATGTCTTCTTTTGAAATATATTTCAAAACCAAATACTAGCCAAGGCTCTCCATTAAAAACTACATCAAGAAAATTAGGAAAGGCCTCAAACGTCACAAAGACGCTCATTATAATCGATGTTGGAATAAATTATGGCAGGATATGAAGAAATTGAATGATTCTGTCAACCCAATCCACCACCACTTCCAACTTCTACTCGAGTGATGGAAAAAATCTTTAGAAATCCCTAGTTTGTGGACAATCGATTTATCACCGTCATTGTCTGTTCCAATTTAATTGGATGTTATTTTCATTTTCATAATTGTTCACATTTTCCTTCTTGTTCACATTTTCCTTATCATTTTCTTTATCACTCCACTTTTATTGTAATTACTAGAGAGGTGTAGGTCGCCGAGAAGCAAGTTGTTCAAGAACTAATGCTTCAGCAAGTTGAACAAATGAACAACATTATCGAGGCAAGAGAGGTGCATGCTACCGATTCTAAAGGAACAATAAGAAACAAATCTTTTCATCTTCATCCTACCTTGGTGATTGCAATCGTCGACACAAAACCTGCATACATAATCGAACATCCTCAAACGTCAACCGTTATTCTCCTTTAAGAAGATGAAGAAAATGAAGATGAGGGGGACAAACAGCCTCTGATTTCGACTCCCCGGAGTTTTATAAGAGAATCATCTTTATGATCCACTCCAACATTTGCTTGGCATCTTTCTCCAATCATGAAATCTCTTCCCGGCAATGAAGAACCACTTCAATTAAGTGCATCATGTGAGGTTACGATCCCTGATCAGACTAAGACTACAAAAATTCAGACGGCGATGTATCTTTTCTTGAATTGGAACCGCTGCCTAATCAAGCACCAATACTGGCCAATGATATTCCAGCATCCTCCATGACTTTTGAAGATGCACTTCCAATCAAAGACATCCTCTCTTCCTTACAACATGCTCTTAGCAGTGACATTTTTATGGCCAAGTTTCATGCATCCTCTACTGAGCTACAACTTCTCCAAGAGGAAATCCAAACACTCGTATGCTCGGGGGTACCAAAAACTGCATTGACCGAACCGATTGAGAAACTTACTGAGTTGATCGACCGGTATCATATTTTCTCTCATTCATATAAGAGCCTTATGGCCAAACTGCTAGCACTCAGGGATTTCATATAACTAATTAAGGAAAATCACAAGCTCCACATTATTATCGACCATCTTGAATCTGAGTGTGCGAATGCAACTTCCCAAGTAGCTACAGTTAGTGATGTTGCTACAAAACTTTCGACTGGACATGAAGAGCTGAAGAAATCTAAAGCCAAGTTAAAGGACATGAGCGTGTAGATTATCGCTCTAAAAGCACAACTGATGGTGTTGAAGAGGAATTTTGAAGAGAAGAGAGTTGAGCATGACCAGAAGAAGAAGGTAATCAGAGACCTAACTCTTTTTGCCAAGACATAAATAAAAGTAATTGGCCAGGTTAGACTGGCCACCTTGAGACATCAGACCGTTTTGGCTAAGAGGAAGGGGAGATAGGAAGAAGTAAAAGTTGTGATCGCAAGGTTTTCAACTTTGAATTTTAGCTTTCTCCACATACCCCTTTTTTATTCATTAATACAATTAGCCATTGTGTCATTTTGTTTCCTCGACCCTCTTTTACTTTGTGTTTTTCTTATTGCTTACAATCCATATAACTAATTGATAATGTGGCATGCGGAAAACGAGGAGTCATGTGTTTCCTTAGTCGAAATAATTTCCATGACGGCTGCACATTCTTACTTTCCATGAATGTGAAGTGTCACTACATGTCATAATTGCCCCTGATACTTAGATCATAGGGGAGGTGTAATTGATTATAAATAATGCTCCACCTACCACCGCAGATCAAAACTAAACACTTTCCCACAGATTCCACCTATTTCAATTCGCAACCATGGCTTCCTCTTTCCTCAGTCAAGCCAAGGCTTACTTAAAGATCTTCGATACAGCCATGTTGATTATGGTCAATGCTCCCTCCTATTTGACACAAGCCTCTTCATCAAGGATGCTTTCGAGGATGCTAAATTTGATACTCCTTTAAGGGAGATTTTGGAAATACTGACGAAGCGTCACTACCTTTGGGACCAATATTTTCGACTCGAATTCGAGCCTCAGAGAATTGTTGAATACCTAAGACAGTAATCCGCTACTCAGGAAGAGTCTCGTCCTATGAGTGATAATTATGAGAGGTCGTGGAACGACCATCTCTGATGAAACATGGTGCATCAGTTCAACCGCACCTTACTCTAAGTATTTCAAGTACAACGCGCTGAGCTTATGGAGGACACCAAGGAGAAGGAACACACTTATACAGTGAAGGATCACATTATTGTAGAGGATCTTCTCTCTTTCATAAATTTCCAAATCACTGACTACCAAGCTCAGTCATGGGTGAGCTTTGCTAGTAAGAGAGGCTAAAGATAAAGTCTCCTCAACGAGCATTTGCATTGACAAAATTCTACACTTCTTACCCATCTTCATGGAAGAGGGGTCTAAAAGGAAACCACGGAAGGAAGCTATGGAGGCTGAGAAGCTACACACTGTTTAAGAATTTGAGGAGATAAAGGCAGCATATGCCTGAACTTCCTTTCTCGGCCGATGGCCGTTTGTCTTCTTATTTCTTGTTTAGTGTAAATCAGTCAATGGCTTACTTTTACTTTCTATAAACTCGCTTTTCATTGTGCTTTTCACATCACTCACATATTACTATTCAGCCACGTTGTCTTTGACATAGAACGACATCATTTCCATTGGGATATCGACATTCAAAATATAAGGCATCAAATAATGGCATTACTACTGCGATCGGTCGTATCCAATCCGGGATACTTTGCCGATGAGGATCTTTTGGTTGCATGCACCATTAAGTGAAAAGAAAAAGGACCCATATCATTGTATTTATCAAGACTTACCTCACTGGCTGATCATATGCACAGAAATGCGATGTTGGCCATCCTCATTTGGTCACATCGACCGATGCCATCTTCTAAGCTCGGTCGTAGCCAACACTTAGCATTTTTTTTGTGTGTAATAACTGCCTTGCTGACTGGGCATGTGAAAGTATGGAGACATGTGCATCGTTTTCCAAGGAGCTAACACTTATTGCACTGTTTGTTCCACTTTCCTTGGAATAAAAATTGGCGCCACACTCTCTCAATTATCCCAACCATCACATCTCATCACCCGTGGTAAAATTATCATTCTTCTTGATTCTACAACCTACATCTCATCTTCTTCTGCTAACAAACCTCGAGTCTTCATAGCTTCTTTAATCTTCTGCTCATAATTGTTATCCCTTCCGAAGGAAATCCTTACTACAAGGATTGAATATTTCTCCCAACCTCCCCTCCATAATGTTTATCTTTTCATCAGAGATGTTACAGAAGTGTCTTAATCTAACGAAGCTCTCAAAGAACTTTGAAAGGTTATGATGAAATTACAGTGCCTCGAGGATGAATCTAACCTATTAAATTGATCACCCATCCCCAGAAAGGCCATGGCTTGATAATTGTGTGAATTTTGGTTCCAAGCACTTGCTGTATTGGCCCATTTTCTAGCATGTTTCATATCTTTTGGCATATCGAATGTAATCAAAATTCATTGTCGGCCAGAAATATCTGTAGCATCTAAGTTTGAGCCTCATTTTTCTCCTGGCTTGATGGGCTCCAAATAATCCTTCATGAATCTCACTTATTGCTAGCATAGCTTATCTTTTAGCTAAGCACCTCAGCAACACACCATTGGACCCTCTCCGGTACAACACACGGTCATTCATGACATAATTAATGACCCATCTCCTCAGATTCTTGCTAGCTTGGATCCATTGGCTTTGAAGATAACCCATGGGGGGAGCTCTTCAATCGTCATCTTCTATCTCAACTCGACATATTTCCATGATTGCCTCTCTCAAAGATTGAGGATAAAGACCTACTTTGCATAGTTACCATCCTTTCAGTCGATCGTTTCAGGATGTCCAACCCTATGGCCAGTCATTGGCTTTCATGTTGTGATCTCAAATTATATGCATTAATTCTACCTCATAGAAGTTATCCAACATCTGGAAGGACAAGGCATTGTAAGGTAATAGCATTGGGAAGGTGCATTTGAACAGTCTTGCCATTTGATTTATTGTTAATTATGAGTCGCCTATTATTATCACATTTCATCCGCCTAATTCCATCAAAATTTTCAAACCAATTATTATAGTCTCATACTCGCCCTAATTATTGGTGCATTCGAAATCCAATTGGAATGTGAATTCTTTCATGTTCCCATTTGATGCAATTAGAATGATCCCAGCCCCTGAAACTTTATGGGTCTTTGAGCCATAAAAAATCAGCTTTCAAGAGTCAAAGACACATGATATACGTCTAAAACCTCATAAAAAAATTGGCTCTCTAAGTCACATGGATGATCGACCATGAAATTGGATATAACCTGACTATAAGACCCGTATCCTTGCCCGTACCGTTCCGTATGCCTTTGCGGTCCTCCCGGTCGAATTTCGGTGACTCACGATCTGTAAACAGCGTCTGCGCGCGATCCTAAGCTGGATCTTGTCGGTCTGAGTCGGCTCGACCCAAGACTTATATCATTGCAACCGCGCCGTCGCCGCGGTTCTGATGCCACGTATTACGCGTCGAGCCGGTACCCAGGCCAGGAGATGTGGGCCCGCGTCCAGTTCGAGGAAAAATACCGCACGTTGTAATCCCTAAAAAATCCATCACATCAATCACTTCACTTGTCAAAGTACACCCATTAATCTATCCCATCCCTAAGTACAAAAGCAACCCTTAAAAGTCAACTCTATCCCTTACCCAAGTACACCCTTACATCCCTCTCTCCCATCACTCCTCTCCCATCACCCCTCTCTCCCTCTCATTTTCTCTCTCCATTTTCAAACAACACCCCATGGAGCACCCAATGTCTATGGCTCCATGGGAGGAGCTAGTGTGGCCCACCTTTCCAACTCTCATCTCCACCCTCTGAAATCAATCTCGACCATTAAATCGCACCCTTTAGATCTCTAGGATACGTTGATGGAAGAAGAAAGTCCAAGAAGAAGGCCGATTGGTGGGTGCTTCTCTTTCCCCATTAGTGCGGCTCATTGATGCAAGGCCCGTTATGATATGTTAGAGGCCCATTAGGATGTGTTTATGGCCCATTGGTAAGGCCCACAGAGATGTATTTTTGGCCCATGGGTCGAGGCCTATTGCGACGTATGTCTGGCCCGTATATCGTGTCCCATTATGACATGTTTCCAGCCTAGTTATCGAGGCCTGACTTGATGTGTATAAGACCCATTAGTGCGGCTCATTGATGTTGCCCACTCGTTAGATTGACGCCCATTGATGCGGCCCAATGATGCGACCCACCGTGATGTGCATATTAGGCTAATGGTGCAGCCCAATGTATCAACCTACCATGATGTGTAAGCCCACGTGCTACATGTGTAAGGCCCACCTGTGATGACTATTTGAGGCCACCTGTTGGATATTTGGGCCCATCTTATGTTTGACTCTACATGGGCCACTACTTGGGAGCAATGATGGTTGAATATCCACATTGATGGGCAATGACAGTTAGATGTCCTCATTGTAACCTTCCCTTAGGCCTTGTTAGGCCCATTCTCTTCATGGGTCAACCCAAATAAGTGGGCCCCGTTCACCATAGACAGATGGCTTCATGCTATCGGATTGGTATAACCACGGTCGAGAGCCGATCTTTATATTATTGTTGATTAGTTGTCCATCTATGGACCCCGCCTTGTTTATACACGTTGATTATCGGTACCGAATATCGAGGCCGATCCCGAGTGTCGATTTTGAGTATTGAGGCCGAATATCGAGGCCGATTGTTGAGGCCCAATGCGATGTATATGCGGCCCATATTTGAGGACTGTTGTGATGTACATCAGGCCGTGTTTAAGGCCTAATATGATGTATATGAGGCCTATGTGATGAGGCCTATTGGGATGCATTTGAGGACCTGGCTATAGAGCCCATTATGATGAATGTTAGGCCCATGAGAAAGGCCCATTGTGATGTGTTCATGGCCCATGATGCATGGCCCATTCGATGCATAATAGGTACGCCCTACACATGCAGTAGATGGGCCCCACCAGATGGTTAGTGTGGATATAGAATGCATACATCTAGTGGGTCACACATCCCACGGACGGTGTGAGTAAAGCATTCATCGAGGCTGGCCTTATATGACCTAGACGGTAAGGGTGGATCATAAGAGGTGGGCTTTGCTCACAGGTTCCAAATACATTACAATGGGCCTTACCAAATGGGCTTTAAATACATCTCAATGGGCCTCAACCCATGGGCCTTGATATATATCATAATGGGGTGCCTGCCCTGGATGGCGTGGATAAAAATACATCATGGTAGGGGAAAATACTAGGCTGAGTTTGACCAGCTCGTGAATGGGTCCGCTATCGACGTACCGGATAGGTATTGGCAGACTATTGGCCAGGTGGATAGTGAGGTTTCTTATGCTCACTTGGACTGTGCGGCTAGGAGAGCGACACTGCCATTTGGAGTGTATTAAACCCCGGTGATGATCCTAGAGATGAACTGTATTGATATGTGGATTTAGTGAGTAGGAGTTGCATACTCATTCATGCATTCATTCATTCACTATCCACTCAAGTTGATGGTGTGCAACTATTTGTTACGTGTGCCTTCGCAATGGCCAGGATTTCGATTGGGGCGCGCGATTAACCTGAGATCAGGAGTTTACCACATTAAGTCTGACTATCCAAATTTAGGTATGGGCCTGGTTTAGATAGAAGTCTCTTGTGATGGACCTCATAACCTGCGATACTACGTACAATCATCCCGACCTCACGCTTCGACATGGTCATTCCATTCACACCGCATATGGCATTTTGGGTTACTGCGTTTCTGCATTTACGTGGTCTAAATACGGTTGACGTTATTCATGAACTCATCAGGAATTGTATATTGCATCGCATCCTCGGCATCTGATATTTGGTTTTTTTTATGACTCCTTATTTGCATAGCTGTTCTATATTGCTTACTCTGTTATCTTATGATTTATGATCTTGTCAGTATTTCTGCTTTCTTTGATAATTCATGATCTTGTCAATCTTTCTACTTATTCTGATAATGTATGATTTATGAATTACTAGTATTTTCAGCATTGTATGATGATGGCATTGTATTGAATACTTGGCACTTACCCTGTGCACACACCTACACCACCCTCTAAGCTTTTTATAAGCTTATGCACGATAGATGTGTGCAGATGATGATAGGTTGCAGCAGTGTTAAGCTTAGAGCGTGCAGCGGTCTTCTGGAGCTTGACTTTCGATTGATGTATTTTCCTTTCAGCATTGTACTCAAATGATTATATTAGTGGATATGTGATGATGATGTTGCCTTTATAATTTGGGTATACATGTGTTTATGTTTATTACGAGTTAAACGTATAAAAAAGTCCTCCTTGTAAGATCCCAGGATCGAAATATGGCGTATGAACGCTAGGAGCCGAGAATGGGGTACTACGGAGGCTGTCGGCACCAGATTCGGCAATCAGAATTCCTGTGAATCCGATTTCTATGTTTAGGGCGTGACAGAAGTTGGTATCAGAGCATAACTTGGAAATACCTGAAGATAACATCACATATCTACAAATAGATACCATTCACTCCATGATTGTTGAGAACTTAGAATGATCAGATCCCCGAGTTTGAATAACTTAGAGACTTTTGATATAGTTCCCTACCATTGAGATTATCAGGCTGCATAGTATTCCCGTTTCGATTGTTTCTGATCCGAGATCCGTAGATTAGTGGGGTCATCATTCTGTTGATGAGGTGCCTTGGGAGCGCAAGCTTAGATTCCTGGGCGTTATCCCCATATCTTAGGTGTTTGATTATTTTAGTATGGTGTGTTCTGAATATATCTATAGTGATAGGGTTTCCCTTTCCTTTGTGAGATCTGTATTGGTTGTAGTGTATTTTAAATTTTGAGGATGAAATTTTTATTTGGTGGGGAGAGCTGTAAGACTCGTATCCTAGCTCGTACCGTTCCGTATGCCTTTGCGGTCCTCCCAGTCGAATTCCGGCGACTCGCGATCTGTAAACAGTGTCTGCGCACGATCCTAAGCCGGATCTTGTTGGTCTGAGTCGGCTCGACCCGAGACTTATATCCTTACAACCGCGCCATCGCCGCAGTTCTGATAACGCGTATTACACGTCGAGCTGGTACCCAGGCCAGGAGATGTGGCCCGCGTCCAGTTCGAGGAAAAACGCCGCGCGTTGCAATCCCTAGAAAATTCATCACATCAATCACTTCACTTGTCAAAGTACACCCATTAATCTGTCCCATCCCTAAGTACAAAAGCAACCCTTAAAAGTCAACTCTATCCCTTACCCAAGTACACCCTTTCATCCCTCTCTCCCATCACTCCTCTCCCATCACCCCTCTCTCCCTCTCATTTTCTCTCTCCATTTTCAAACAACACCCCATGGAGCACCCAACATCCATGGGTCCATGAGAGGAGCTAGTGTGGCCCACCTTTCTAAATCTCATCTCCACCCTCCGAAATCAATCTCGACCGTTGAATCGCACCCTTTGGATCTCTAGGATGTGTTGATGGAAGAAGAAAGTCCAAGAAGAAGGCCGATTGGTGGGTGCTTCTCTCTCTCTCTCTCTCTTTGAATGGTAATGATGATGAAGGGGTGAGTGTGGCCCACCATGAATCATATTTTTCATGTTGGACCCATTGGATGAATGTGTTGGATCTACGCCATCCAGCCCATTAGCGGACCAAGATGAAGGAAAAACACAAGTATCAGATTGATCCAATTCAGGTGGGCCACGTTTATGTGGGACCCACCTTGACTAAAATGTGGGCCACGTGCATGTGGGGCCCACCATGATGCTGTGTATATCCATGCGTGGTTGGCTAACATGGAGTGTATGTACTGACATGGGTGTGTACTAATAAAGCTAACAAAAGAATTTTAACTTTTGGGATAGGCTCCCCATGTAGGCTCCACCTTGATGTATGGGGATGATCCATGCCGTCCATTCCATTCTTCAGCTCATTTTAGGCGTTAAGCCAAAAAATGAAGCTGATCCCATTTTCTAGCGGGCCATACCATAGGAAATAACGGTATTACCATTAAAATCCACCTTGATCCTTCTATTCGCCCAAAAACAGGCCGCATATTGGACTCGTTTGGTCGGTCTTGGACCATGGAATCCAATGGCTGGAGAGGATCTAGCTGATGTGGGCCCCACTGGGGAAAAATCATAGAATTTCTACTTTTCAAAAATAAAAAAGGCAAGAGGCAGCACTGCTGCCACTGACACTGACACACCAGCAAGCAGCGCCTGCGGCGTCTGAGTGGACGGATGGGCTGGGCCTCACGGCCCCAGCTGTGGGCCTCACTGTGATGCGTTTCGAACATCAGCGTCGTGCATTGGTTGGGCCCTTAGGGCAGTGGCCCCCCTGCCAAAAATCAGCCGTATACGGAACTCAAGTGGGTCATACCATCTAAAATCATGTGAGGACATGCCTAAAACATATAAAATCACTCGGTGGGACCTACCTGAAATTTGGATGCAGCTGAAACTTGGTCTGAACCCTCAGTCAAGTGGGACACACATAATGGGTGGACTGAATTTGTGAACCGCATCAGGGTGGACCCCCAAGGTCCATGTGACCTTATAAACAGTTTGGGTGGCAAATAAATATTACAGTGGGCCCTACCCTGGTCCACGTGACCTTATGAACCGTTTAGATGGCAGATAAATATCACGGTGGGACCACCCCACGTGTGAGGCTGATGTGTGTACGCGTGTGTGTGTATATATATATTATATTGTATATATTATACATATTATATATAGATTTTTATATTATATTATATAATATAAACATGATGGTGGGCCTTCATGGGATCCACCATAATGCATGTGTTGCATCCAAGCTGTCCATCCATTTTGAAAGCTCATTTCGTGGCGTGAGCTAAAGAATGAGTTAGATCCATAGCTCATGTGAACCCCGCCCTTGATGCATGTGTTGCATCCAAACCGTCCAACCATTTGGCAAGCTTGTCTTAATAGGCTTGAGACAAAAAAATAAGTCAGATCTAAAGTTCAAGTGGACCCCACCATTTAAGGTAGTGGACAATGACGTCCACCGTTCAAAATTTCTAAGGGTCATGGGAGTTTCCTATTAAGCTGATATTTGTTCCACTTCATCTATCATTACATTAATTTATGAACATATTGGATGGGAAACACATGTTATGGTGGGCCTTAGGAACTTAAATGGTGGAAATCATTATCACCACCTTTATTTGGGTGTGGCCCATTTGATGTACATATGACCATGTGAGGAGGCCCATCTTGATGTATTGTGGCCCGTCCAGTGGGGCCCACCTTAATGTATAGGAGGCCCATATTATGAGGCCCACTTTGATGTATTTTGTGGCCCATTTGTCGAGCCCACTTTGATGTATTTTGTGGTCCATTCGAGGCACCTTTCTTGATGCATGCACTCCTTATTCACATCGTCCAGCAGCTACTGGACGGTGGGGCCCTCCTTATTATATGTTATTATATGTGTTGAATAAGCATACCGTCCATATGTAGTGTGGGCCAGCATGATGTATTTATTTATCCTCACCGCCCAATCTCTGGCCGTGGGATGTGTAACCTGTGTGACATATGTATTTTGTTCCATGCAGTCCATCTGTGTGAGGCCTACCTTGATGCATCCGTTGTACACATGGATCCCACATGATATATATGTTTTTATACCCATACTGTCCACCTATTTGGATGGGATGCACCATGATGTATTTTTATCCACGCCATCCAGGGCAGGCACCCCATTATGATATATATCAAGGTCCATGGGTTGAGGCCCATTGAGATATATTCAAAGCCCATTTGGTAAGGCCCATTGTAATGTATTTGGAACCCATGAGCAGAGCCCACCTCATATGATCCATCCTAACCGTCTATGTCATATAAGGCCAGCCTCGATGAATGTTTTACTCACACCGTCCGTGGGATGTGTGACCCACTAGATGTATGCATTCTATATCCACACTAACCATCTGGTGGGGCCCATCTACTGCATGTGTAGGGCCTACCAATTGTGCATTTGTGCGGCCCATTGATACAACCCACCTGATGTGCATGAGCCCCATTAGTGCGGCTCATTGATGCAAGGCCCGTTATGATATGTTAGAGGCCCATTAGGATGTGTTTATGGCCCATTGGTAATGCCCACAGAGATGTATTTTCAGCCCATGGGTTGAGGCCCATTGCGACGTATTTCTGACCCGTATGTCATGTCCCATTATGACATGTTTCCAGCCCAGTTATCGAGGCCCGACTTGATGTGTATAAGGCCCATTAGTGCGGCCCATTGATGTTGCCCACTCGCTGGATTGACGCCCATTGATGCGGCCCAATGATGCGACCCACTTGATGTGCATATTAGGCTAATGGTGCGGCCCAATGTATCGACCCACCATGATATGTAGGCCCACGTGCTGCATGTGTAAGGCCCACCTGTGATGACTATTTGAGGCCACCTGTTAGATATTTGGGCCCATCTTATGTTTGACTCTACATGGGCCACTACTTGGGAGCAATGATGGTTGAATATCCACATTGATGGGCCATGGTTAGATGTCCTCATTGTAACCTTCCCTTAGGCCTTGTTAGGCCCATTCTCTTCATGGGTCAACCCAAATAAGTGGGCCTCGTTCGCCATAGACAGATGGCTCTGTGCTATCTGATTGGTATAACTACGACCGAGAGCCAATCTTTACATTATTGTTGATTAGTTGTCCATTTATGGACCCCGCCTTATTTATATATGTTGATCATCGGTACCGATTATCGAGGCCAATCCCGAGTGTCAATTTCGAGTATTAAGGCCGAATATTGAGACCGATTGTTGAGGCCCAATGCGATGTATATGCGGCCCATATTTGAGGACTGCTGTGATATACATTCAGGCCTTGTTTAAGGCCTAATATGATGTATATGAGGCCTATGCGATGAGGCCTATTGGGATGCATTTGAGGACCTAGCTATAGAGCCCATTATGATGTATGTTAGGCCCATGAGAAAGGCCCATTGTGATGTATTCATGGCCCATGATGCATGGCCCATTCGATGTATTCGAGACCCATGTGTAGGGACCACATGTCATGTATTTGAGGCCCATGAGCAAGGCCCGCCGGTTGTGTATATGTGTCCCTTGAGTAAGGCCCACTCTGTTGTATATCAGGCCTTTGTGTGAGACCGTGGGCCCATTATATGTTTGGCTCTATGTGGGCCATTCCTTGGGGGCAATGTTGGTTAAATGTCCACATTGTCGAGGTTGATTGTCGATGCCAGTTTTTGATACCGGTTATGAGTATGTGTCAGTATAGCATCATGATACATGTCATACGCATTATCTGCATATTTGTTATGAGATGTGGTTGATCATTGCATATGTCATTGAGCATGGTGTTATGAGACTCCTTGATAGGTGGATGTTATCTCACATGAGCATGCGGTATGCGTAGGATTGATGCATGACTAGATTGTATGACTCATGCATCTCGCATTATGATTACTGTATGCCCTAGCGACATCAGGGTCATAGCCTCCACAGGCATATCGTGGATGGCCAAATAGGACACCAAAAATGTCTGGTTCTAACATACGGGTGTCATAGATGTCCCTGGGTGAAAATTCCTAAACCTCCATGGCCAGGAGACACCCCAACGTCGAGACCGAGTGAATATATGAGCGCCCGAGTGCCAAATACTAGGAGGTCGCGTCTCCCACTGTGTCGTGGTCGGTTGGGAGGAGGTGTGGCCTTACCCGCCCGAGGGTAGGGGGCAATACTAGGCTGAGTCTGACGCTGGATAGGTATTGACAGACTACTGGCTAGGCGGATAGTGAGGTTTCTTACCTGGTTGTGTGTTCGGATAGGGGCGGCAAGCTGGCGTAGTATATTAAACCCCAGTGATGATCCTAGAGATGAACTGTACTGATATGTGGATTTAGTGAGTAGGAGTTGCATACTCATTCATGCATTCATTCATTCACTATCCACTTGGGTTGGTGGTGCGCAACTATTTATTACGTGTGCCTTCGCAATGGTCAGGATTTCAGTTGGGGCGCGCGACTAACCTGAGATTAGGAGTTTACCACATTGAGTCTAACTATCCAAATTTAGGTATGGGACTGGTTTGGATAGAAGTCCCTTGTGATGGACCCCATAGCCTGCGATACTACGTACTATCATCCCGACCTCACGCTGCGGCATGGTCATTCCATTCACACCGCATATGGCATTTTGGGTTACTGCATTTCTACATTTACATGGTTTAGATACGGCTGATGTTATTCATGAACTCATCAGGAATTGTATATTGCATCGCATCCTCGGCATCTGATATTTGGTTTTTTTATGACTCCTTATTTGCATAGCTGTTCTATATTGCTTACTCTGTTATCTTATGATTTATGATCTTGTCAGTATTTCTGCTTTCTTTGATAATTCATAATCTTGTCAATCTTTCTGCTTATTCTGATAATGTATGATTTATGAATTACCAGTATTTTTGGCATTGTATGATGATGGTATCGTATTGAATACTTGGCACTTACCCTATACACACACCTACACCACCCTCTAAGCTTTTTATAAGCTTATGCACGATAGATGCGTGCAGATGATGATATGTTACAGCAGTGTTGAGCTTGGAGTGTGCAACGGTCTTCTGGAGCTTGACTTTCGATTGATGTATTTTCCTTTCAGCATTGTACTCAAATGATTATATTAGTGGATATGTGATGATGATATTGCCTTTATGGTTTAGGTATATATGTGGTTATGCTTATTACGAGTTAAACATATAAAAAAAAAGACCTCCTTGTAGGATCCCAGGATCGGAATTTGGCGTATGAACGTTAGAAGCCCAGAATGGAGCACTACGGAGGCTGTCGGCACCAAATTCGGCGATCGGGATTCCTGTGAATCCGATTTTCGAGTTTGGGGCGTGACACTGACCCTTTACTGATTTCTTGGGGAAGTACCTGAGATTTAATTCAGATAAAGCCAAATCCCATTACCAATTCGACTAAACAAAATTTACTGGGTTAACATGTATTTCACTAGATCGATCAATATTATTACATTAATTCTTTTGGCCAACAAATAATGTCTTAGTTTAGTGGCCACAAAGTATAGAGATAAACACAACTTTTCTATTGTCGAGTATCGTCTCTCAGTATCGAGGAGCGTTTGACTCAAATAGTGGACTGCTTATTCCTTCTGATCGTCATCGTCTTGGGCTAGTAATGCTCCGACCGACACCCAACATACAGCTTTAGCGATCAACTTTTGATTGGTGGCATTAACACTAGCGGCTTCATCAAATATTCTTTAATATTTTCTAAACTCAGCTAATGTTCTACCTCCCCTCAAATTCAATACCCTGCTTCAGTTTTATCAATGGAGAGAAAATGTTAGTCTTTCCCGCAGAGTTGGAAATAAATCTTTCGCATAAAATTGACCTGCCCAAGGAAGCATCGCAATTTTGACTTGTTCCTTGGCGGATGAGCGTTTATGATTGCCCGAGCTTTATTCCGGTCCACTTCGATTCCAGGATGATGTACAAGGAAATCCATAAATTTATCGGTCGACACCCCAAAAGTGTATTTGAGGGAATTCATTTTTTAACTTATGGAACCTCATTCGCTCAAACGACTAGCGTAAATTAGCGAAATGATCTCCCACATCGATTGATTTCACCACTACATCATCGACGTAAACTTCCATGAAATGGCCGATCATATCATGAAATATGGCATTCATTGCCCTTTGATATATAGCTCCTGCATTTTTTTTAGCCCAAACGGTATGACTACCTAACAATAGGTTCTCAAAGGCCCAGGACATTTGAATGCAATTTTCAGTACATCATTCAACATGATATATATTTAATTTTATCCAAAATGGTCATCCATGAAAGAAACATTTGATGCCTAGATGCTCGGTCGATCATCTGATCGGCCACTAGCATCGAATATTTGTAATTGGGTGTTGCTAAATTTAAATTTCTAAAATCAATACATACTTACAACGTACCATTCTTCTTAATAACTGGGACCACATTCGAGATCCACTTAGCATACTTAATGGCTTAATGAAACCGACCTTTAGCAGTCGTTCAATCTCTTCCTTTATTTCCTTAGTGACCTCTGTTGTCATTTGCCTAGGTGGCTGCTTGAAAGGCCGATAACCTTCCTTTATTAGTAATTTGTGCTTGACTAGACTTTGATCTAGTACTGGCATCTCATGAAAATCTTATGCGAAGCAATCGACAAAGTCTCTAAGCAAACCAATGAGCTCAACTCTATCTTGTGGTTTCAGCAACCTATTGATAAAAGTTGCCTTAGGGCCTTGCTCGGTTCCTAGATTCACCTCAACCAAGGGATCTTAAACCTAAGCCTAAGAGTGTTCCAGTTTATTGGGTGCTTCCTTTAATTCCATGTCTATCTCATCCTCATCGTCTGGAACAACCGTGTTGGTCATATTTACAAAACAACCATCGTTAACATTTTTTGGGCTCTCTTCGAGTCATTCTATTCTAGCCGTGAAATCAACCATTCACTTCCTATCTATCAGTGTACTGGTCATGGGAACTCTTCAATGGTACAATGTTAAACTGGCCGAGAAGGTACAATGTCCCTCGGCAAGTTATTGACGGGACAAAAGATGGCGGAAATATCCCGTATGATGCTTTATGGGTTCTTTTTTAACATATATCCCAGTTGGTCGTCCATGCTTGTTTCTTCCGATAAAGTGAATCAGTCTTACTTCATTTCAATAGTAATAGGCCTCATTCATATTTGAGGTAGTTAAGAATGGCTTATTATCTGCTAATACCAATTCAACTTTATCTTGATTCCAAAATATTATGAATTGATGTAAGGACAATGGGATTCACACAAAGGAAAGGATTCAATCCCTCCCGAACAATGCATTGTAACTGGATGAGGTATCGACTGCGAAAAAATGGGCCAATACTCTTTTAGTGCCTATGGTAAAGTCGACTGGTAGCAAACCATATGTGTTGGTGACATGTCTGGCAGGGATCAGATCGACCGTAGCTTTTCCCAATTTTGGCATCATTCTTTCTGGGAGAAGATTAACAGTAGCCCCATTGTCAACCAGGATTCTGATGACTAAACAAGCTCGAGGTGAGTTGATATGTACAGCGGTTTAAGATGTTTAGTCATATCGTGAGTGGGCCTTTCTATGACTACTGTCTCAAATGATGCCCCTAACTCTATGGTAACAGTATTTACCTGTGGTATCTTGTTCGCTCTCAGTGCTTCCTTAATCACATCTCTCGGGGGGAAAAGAAGCATTTTGCATTGCGATAGGGGGACCGAGTTCTTCCACATTGCCTATCATTTGACTGAGTTGGGACAGTCTGGCTTAAAAACTGGATGGAATGGTAAGTACCATGTTGTAATTAAACACCACGGGTGGCAATGATCTGAAAACAATTTCTGGACCCGGACATTGACCCCCAAGTGTTTTAAAGCCGTGATGCTCACCAGAACCTATACCGACACGTTCAACACTCTCATTAGCAATTGAAATTGCCTCTACCTAATTGAAAATGGGCGATGATACTTCTAATGCTTTAGTTGTCATCATTAGTTCCTCAATCAGCAGATCGTCCCCTAAAAATTGCTCATCGCTGAGATAATCGGATACATCAACACGATCGCCAATATTGCTTAATTCTATGGTACTATTAGGCTATGTACCATCTTCTGTGACACGATCGTGCACAACGGGTTTCAGAATTGCTTCGACCGTGTCCACGATTAGTTGTTCCTCCGATTGAGGAATCCTCCAAAATGGTTGCAACCGCACAACCCTTGGCCGAAATGCATTCTCGACCTTTGTCAATTCTCTTCTCATGGCCACTTATGCCGTTGTCAACAGCACTTCTGCGTTCAAGTCATTACTTTGGGAGCGGCCGAAAATTTGGGATGCATGACCATTTTCCAAACTCCTTTCTGAGTCAGTGGAGGCTTGACCATCCTTTGACTCTAAGCTCTCTCCTGAAGCCAACAGTCAAGGGTTGGGAACACTTTCCACAGTTGATCAGTATCTCTCTTATCATTCCTTCTTAGAGTTGCATGTTCGACTTGCCTTATTGTTGAGGTGGAACTTCCATGTCCTAAGCCATTCTGGTGCATCGGCTGCATAGTGGCGAGGCTCGACTGCCACGTTTCATTGCTCTTGATTGTTCTATGGAACTTTCGGTTGCTGTATATGACTGGTATCATCCCGACCTTAGCTGTCGCAGCACACCACGGTAATGACCATGACCAAGATCAACTCTATGCCTTGGTTAATCCAACCTTGGCAGGTTTACTATAGCCACGTTAACGTCCAGATTAAGTAGGAATGGATTAGTATCTATCAGCGTTGCTTCTTCGCCTTTTTTCAAGAATTTCAGCAGTCCGCGATCAATGTTATTGTGAATGACGTTCCTAAATACAACACACTTGTTAGCAGAGTGAGAACGTGTTCCATGCCAATTACAATATTCAACCTTTTTTAATTCATCAGCCATGGGTATTTTGTGATTACTAGGAATATTGATAAACTTCTCTACTAATAGTATCTCTCGAATATCTCATCGGTTCGAGTGATATATATTGACAACCTCAAGTGCAGGGTCGCAATATAGTAATAACTCGGTGAGAACGAGGTAAAGTCCACAAGGAATAGGGAACACGGTTTAGAATTAATCTAAATCTAACTTGGTTGGTCTAGGTTTTTAATCCAGCGAGATAAAAAGAGTTTTGAATAATAAAGATAAAAGAATAAAGATCCAGGAATCTACCTATAGCAATCTCAATATTCAATCTACTTGATTTAATGATAACTCAATTGGAATCGAAGTCCTATCCTATCCAATTGTATGATGAAGTGGTTAAAACAGAATCTGAACTTTTCATTATTTTGGTTCCCAAATATCCATCTAATTACAATGATGGTAGGAAATTCAATCATCCTACCATGCCCAGGAGACGATGGTGAACAACGAGTTCTACACATCATACAATTCCAAAGTCAATAAGATGATATCAAGAGCTTTCACAGCATCTGTTGTAATTTCAATCACAATAAACCATAGAAAACTAGAAATATATCTTAATGCAAACCAAAACTTAATGGAAGTTCAACATATACTTGAATTAAAGCAAACTAAACATCAAAATAAACTATTGGTTTCATCCCTTAGCCTTAGCTAAGAGATTAGCCTGAAAAGACTAACATCCTAGAAGAAAAACAAAAAGATCAACTATAACACATGAATAAATCAAAGTGGAAGAACGTTGTCGGTGCTCCACCTAGGCCTCTTCTCCAGTTTCAAACCCTAGAAGATGTTTTGAAACATCATAGGGACTCCTATTAATAGTTGTGGAACTCCAACTTTCACACCGAGTTGGAAAAATTTACAAACCATCTCAAATTTACGCACTCCGCGTAAGCTCCGCGTAATGCCTTTAATGCTATCAAAGTGTCTTCGATTACACCTTCAATGCTATTTAAGTGTCTTCGATTGCATCGAAAAACTACCCAGAACTATCCAGTGAGTTTGGCTCGAGAAATCCTGAAATTCTCGATTGCATCAAACCAGCTTCGATTGCACCTTCGATGCTATCTAAGTGTCTTCGATTGCATCGAAGTCTATTCTGGAACTTTTTCAGAACTATGTTTTTCTTGCCCCGGAATTTCAGAATATCTTTTTTCTGGACAATTTTTAGGATTCTTTTTCTTCACTTCAAATTTTCGATTATCTTCATTCATTAGTTTCCTTAGATATTTGGCATGTGAATTCTTTATTAATGACTTCCAAATCTCCAATTCTTTATTATTTTCTTTTGAGCTCTAAATCCATCTTTTTAAGCACATATTTATCATAAGCTTACGAATCACTTCGCATAATAAAAACGTATATAATTAAATCAAATTATCAATTAAAGGTCAAGAAAACTAATGTAATTGAAGAGTTAAATATGCAATATTGGAATCTCAACAATATCAAAGGTAAATATCTTATGAGCCTTTTGCGTGGTCAGCGCAATTGTTTTCACCTTAACCAGCACTGAGGAACTGAGTGGCTTTTTTGCCACTACCTTGGCAATCACAACCTCATAAGTGGGCAATATGTTTCGATTAATGAATTCTTTTTCCTACCTCCTTCTTAGAGAAACTCCTCATACCTGGAAACTTTCCTGATTAAATCATATAAATTCACAAACTCCATTCTTATGGATTTGTTTCAGAGTTTGTATTTTAGGCCATATTGCACAAGTTGCACAAATTTAGCCTTAGTCGTGACGACCTTACACCGGCTTTTCGTTCGTTTAAAATAGTGATGTAACTTTTGCAAGATTCCCTAGACAACTGTCGAAAACGTACGAAATCAACCATTGTCATCTCCCTATCCTTAGAAAAGAACTGAGCATGGAACTTCTCCTCCATCTCCTACCAAGTATGAATTGAATTTAACAAATAAGTTAGAGTATCAAGTAAAGGCCGTTGCCGTTAATAAATGATTGAATAGTTGTAACTTGTAATATTCATTGTTAGCCAGTTCACCACACCACATAGTAAATCGCTATATGTGGTCGATTGACCAGGATCACCTGAGAATATTGCAAAATCCAATTGATAGTTCCTTGGCAATGGGTGTTGTCGATCAATTCATTCGGGATAAGTCTTATGGTAGACCGAGATGGTATTGTGGCCGATGGCTTGGCTTACAACCTCTTGGACCATTTGTATGATTTGGTAACAATCTATCTAATGTAGTTCAACCATGGGCGATGGATCAAGACCTACCCGGTGTTGTCCCTCATGAAATAATAGATTTCTGGAAAAATGCTGAAAAGGTTGTCCACTCGGCAAACCCTAATTCTGAATTTTAGGAACAAAATTACTGACCTCCCATTCTGGCCGCCTAAACTCGTCATGCAATGGAGCTGAGCTCCGCTGAATTGGGATGGGAGGTGAGCTCCGCTGAAGTGGAGGTTTCAGTGGCGGCTGAACCATATTACTGACAGAACTTCCTTCATCATTATAATGTGTTGTCATAAGGCCTCTTTTGGTGATGACAACCATCAATCGATGCACAGCCTTGGTCTGGTTAGTCATCCATTGGTTCACAATCTCGGTTTGAACACAGAATTGCCCGACTTTAGCATGTACCAGCTCTGCTTGAGCTCTCTCATATTCTTGAACGTGTTAATTACTCGTTTGCACATCCCAGAGTCTGACCGTTATCTCTTCAAGAGATGCATTTTGAGAGGTCGATGCCCCCTCTTAATTCGCGAGACTGAGTATTGGGCTATTGTTTAGATTCAATGACACGGGGGGGGTGCCACTTGAATTGGCACGTCCTTGGTCGGAGGTGATGCGGTTAGTGTTGAGGGTTTGGCCCTTGCAATTCGATTGCTTCTTCTATCTCGATTGGTTGATTAGCAAAGTTGCATCACTAAGTAAGCTAAGACGAGGGGCCCATTCGGCATGCCAAACTTATGTTGTGGTTGGATTTCAAATTTGGTCACGTGATTAATATGATCGTGCTAGATTTGAATGTGCAGCTCAATTCAATCCGAACAACTACAACCCCAAGTGCTAAGATAGACATATACATTGAAAATCGACCATATATGATTAAGTTCTAATAAGATCAGTCTCCTATTCAGCCACTTGCATAGTGTTGCTTAAAATGATCAGGCGATAGTCAAAGGTTGGGATTCATCCTCTGAAAATGGGTCACACCTCTGCCTTTTGTACGAAAGAACTTTTTTCTCTTCAGTATATATGAAACAAAACGAAAATTCTTACATTCGGCCACAGAGAACAACTACAGAACACCTCTCTAGATGGAGAATTTTATTTGATACTTAAACTAAATCCAACGTATGAATGTAAATTCAAATCACACCTAAAGTTAACAGCAGATTTGATTATTGCTACGGATTACACTAAGGAATGTAAATGACTGATAAAGATAAGAATTACACTAAAAAATGTAAATGATTAATAATTGAAAGATAGATTTGGTTTGGTTTTGTTAGTATGAGATGATTTTTACTGCTGAATTCTCTTGCCATTTATAGCCTTAAATTGATCATTTGGATGCTCCACACATTCTGATGCTTGCTATAATTGTTTCAGCAATACTCGCTTTTTTTGCATATAAACCCGCCATTTATCTTGATAACCGCTTCAGCGTGACTACCCTTTGCTAGACTAGTTTATCTTAATTGATGATGTGGTGCTACTCAATAAACACTAGTTGTATTGTCGAAAAATCTTCTCCACACATCTCTAAAGATGTTCAAATATACCGTGCAATTCCCTAATGTTTACGGGCAACCTTTCTTAATTAGCTCTTGTAGAAATCGACAAAAATTGGGACGAACAGTTCTATGGTCCATTTTCCGATATCCTAAAAGCTCCCAAAGGATCGAAGCCACCAAACTCCAGCTCTTTTTCCCCATTTTTATTTGAACACCAGAATAAGGATATCACATTTTTCTTCTTGAGCATCTAACAGGCAACTTATTCAAAGGTTAGAACTATCTCAGATATTCTGGACATGGTCCATCCATTGTGGGTTGAATAGATCAATGGTCTTAATCAATTAATTAACTCAGATTGTCCTCCCAACATGAAGCAATCGGGCACACCAATATAGACCACACCAATATAGACCGTCCAATGCAAATTCTGATGGAACAAACCGTATAAAATGTCACACCGAACGGCAGATCCTCGGGGCCTGTTTGGATACCATCAAATAATTTACTTTTTAACTTATGTAGTCATCAAAGACCCATTTGGATACTACCACCAAATAAGTTACTTTCTCTACTTACCACAATAGATAAGTAACTTACTTGAGATAAGTAAGTTTGGTTTATGATTAATTATAAGTAGCTTTTTTATTTTAAGTTACCTAATCGTTTCAATTTAATAAGTATAAATCAATATGAGCTACTTAAGGCATAAGTAGGTTAAGTAGATCTATTATAAGTAACCTTTTTTTTTTATTTAAAGTTACTTAATCACTTCAATGTAACAAAGTAAAAAAATCAAGATAAGCTACTTAAGGCATAAGTAGCTTATCACAAGTAACTTACCATCCAAAGTTAGTTCGGCAAATATTGCAAAGGTAATTTATTGCTAAAAGATACTTGTTCCCGTTGGGGTTTTTTCTTCTTTTTTTCTTTTTTCTTTTTTTTCTTTTTTTTTTTTTTTGCCTTTCAACCTCTCCCTCTCCATATCAAAGGAGGTGGGACCCACACAATGGACCTTCCACACAAGGATGAGCCCCACATGATGGATCTCCCATATTAACATGGGCCTACATAATGGATGGTTCACATTAAAGGTCAGGCACTAATGATAAATAGCCCACATACAAAATGGGCGATTATGATGGACGACCAGTTCAAAGGTGGGGCCCACATGATGGATGGTCCACATCAAAGGTGAGCTCCACATGATGGGCGATGGACATTGAAGCTAGCCCCCATATGATGAATGGCCCACATGGAAGTGGCTCCACATGATGGACAGACCACATTAAAGGTGGGCCCTTAATAATGAATGGCCCACATCCAAGGGGAGCCTAGCATGATGGACAACCCACATTGAAGGTGGGGCCCACATGATGGACAGTCCACATCAAAGGTGGGCTCCACGTGATGGCAATAGATATTGAAAGTGGGCCCCACATGGATAATAATATTGATGGTGGGCCGCACATGATAGATTACCAACATCAAAAGTGGTCCCAATGTAATGGTGTACATTAAAGATGGAGCTCTAATGATAAATGATCCACATCCAAGGTGGGCCCCACATGACAGATGGCCACATCAAAGGTGGGCCCCACAGTGAACAGTCCACATCAAAGGTTGACCCAACATGTACGGTTGATGTGGAGGTGCCCATACAGTCCTGAGGGATAGATACTCTTGATATTAGAAACTAAATATGCTTTTCTACTTTTTGGCTATTGTTTATCAAATATAGCTGAAGTAAGAAAACCAAGATAAGCTGCTAGTGGCATAAGTAGCTTATCTAAAGTAACTTAACGGTCTAAAAGCAAGAGCGGGTGAAATCACAGACGGTTAAGATAGACTAATCAAACTGCCGTGATCCATCCACAATGAAAGCTAAATTTGAATGGTCCAGATTGGCGTGCACATGTGCCTCTTGATAGACGACTAGCCACAGAGTTGCTATGGCGGCGGAAGAAAGGATCACATCCAGGCCATACAGTCAATTTAAGGAAAATGATAGCTAACTAAATGGGCACGTGTATACCGGCTGTGTGAATGTGTATGGATCATCACATGCTGCCAGACTGTCTAAGACCGTTTGGTGCCACTGAAAATTTGTTTTACTCGTTACAAGATGATAAGAGACTCTACTGTCGTTGCTACGACACAGTCAAAATTCTCTTGCACAGTTGGATGGACCTCGTAATAAGGGATGATATTTTCCTATCATTTGCGAGACTGGTGGATTGTTTGGGTCCTGACTTGTCACCGGTTTGTAAGTGCAACACGTCTTCTCCACAGTGACAGATATCAACCATTTCAAATTTAATAATTTGAGGATGGCACCCAAACTTGCCCTTCATGGCCGCTGAAAGTTAACCTGTCATGTTCCCTCATTTATGAAATGATGGCCCACTGTGATTACTCTCAAGTCAAAATCATCTGCTCACTATCTAAGATGACCAGTCATTCATGTCTTCCATCGACTACATGGCTCACTTCGATTACTGCCAACTTAAAAGCTTCTACCCTGTATCAAAGATGGTTTAAGTCCTTTGAATCTTGGCTCAAGTCAATCACATCGATAACTTCCACTAAAAAGCAAATGGTCGGAAACCATATGAGATCTTTGATCAATCAATAGAGTGGGCAGCAAGTGAAGGGGGGGAAAAAAAACAGATTGGAAGTGCTGAGATGATGCTCCAGTTTTAAGATTAAAAACAAAAACAAAACAAAATCTTTAGACGAGTCATACAAGTATAGAGAAAGATGCCTATGTACCCTAGAACAAGCACGTGGTGTTGCATCTAATGCCTTTTTACTTTGGCTTCATTCTTGCTAAGCATAATCCCTGAAAGCTTGTTAACCTCATAGAGAAGTCCAGCAGAGAACAAGAAACTGCATTTGAATAAAGCAAGAACAATAAGCAAAACATGTTTCTGTTACCAAATAACACTGTGAGGAACAAGTGCCAAACATTTTTATCTAAGAACGCAAACCAAATGCCACATGAGGAAAAAGAATTAGAGTTCCTTTTTTTATTCACATTCTAAATATTTGATCTAAGAACCCAAACCAAATGCCTAATGTAGTATCATTTATTGGTACAGATGCACCTTTGCCCAAGGACAAAAAGCTGCGTGAGGACAAGATTGTATTCAAAAGAGCAAAGGAATCTCCCTCACTGTCTCCCTTCGCACAAAACAGGGAGAAGGAACCTCCCTCCACGCCTGCTCCCTTCCCCCCTCCCCTCACTTTCCCCCTATGCACAAGGACAACATTGTATTGAAAAGAGAGAATGAACCTGCACCTTCTCTATCCAAGTTTTCTATGCTTGTATTGAAAAGAGAAAAGGAACCTCCCTCCATGCACGCTCCCCGCTCTGCGTTTTCTATGCTTTGGTCCAGCCTTAAGTTTGATAGTGTTGTCCAAAATATCTTAGTTAGGATTAACTACTGTTGAATGATCTGTGTTATCCATATGTATCTACGAAGCACAACCAATGGAGAATACATTTTGCACCATTGGTAAAATGTCACGAGGGTCCCAATAACAGGAATCTCTCCACCCGCAATGTGGAAGTTTGGCTACAAAATCATCTATTTGAAGACAAATACTAGAGATTATGGATTCACAAACATGTCTAAGGGTTTCATTTTGCCAAACCATCACACATGCCAATTATCATGACCATATTCCTGACTTTGCTCCCCAAAAAGCATTTAGGAGAGCTGATTCAAGACTAAACAGACTTTAACTTACCAAGTAGATGAGCACCTACTAAAATTTAAATGCCTAATAGGAAGGCTCATTTACATGGAATGATTATTTCAAAAGCTTGTAATTCATCAAGTCAGCAAAATCTGATCCAAATCAGCTAAGCACTACCGTTCAAAAAACTAAAATCCTAGTTTTCAAGGGCTTTCAAGGTGTAAACTAAGGGGCTGGATTGCGATTCAGTCCTCTGATTTGTTTATATTCTGAAGTAAAGATGTCAAGCCCAAAAGCAAACCGGTTGATAATCAATCCCCCAAAATGTATTTGGTGGGCCTGATTCAATCTCCAATTAGACTGGTGGGCAACACAAGTGGTCCAATCAGTCTGGCAGGCAAGGTGTCCCGTATCGGTATCGGTTGGCGTAACGGTGCCCTCCGAAACCGATACGGATACGGGGGCGTAACGGCGATACGGGGGCGTAACGGCGCATTTTCTTTTTTTTTGCCAAAAAAATATGAAAAAATATGGATTAAATCCAGAATATTCTAAGCATTCCAAATATGTATTCATTTATAAATTGGAACATGTTTATGGTGGTGTAACGGTCCACTCTTTGGTGAGAAGTTGTATCGGACTGTCTGATTAATTTTTTAACCAGGTAACTTGAATATGATTACAAAATTTATATATTTAATTTTTTAAATATGTAATTTATATACTTAACATCTTGATATCATTTCTCCCAATAGTTCTTTAAAAAAATGAAATTAAATTCAGGTAAATGGCGTTGCCAATTTGTGGCTGACTTGGAGGACCAATTTATTCTCCAAATCAGCCTCAAATTCATGCCATTTATTGTCATTATCCCACTTATAAATTGGTGGACATTTATTGGATAGTGAATCATAAAAAATAAAATAAAATCAAAAGGCCCTATTTTAAAAAATAAAAGTTCACAAATTAACAATTAAAACTATTCAAATAATTTGATTTTGGCATTGTGAGTTAGGAATTGCAGTCCATAATTTAATTGTCAAATTTCAAGTTAATATGTCTCGTGTACAATTTTTTAAGGCTTGAATTAGGAGGGACTCGGATGTAAAGTGCAACACACGTGTCAAAGTTTTTTGGGCCTCACCCGTGATGAATGTGTTATATCTACACCATCCATCCATTTTGCCAAATAATTTTAGGGCATGAGCCCAAAAATGAGGCACATCCAAAGCTCGGGTGGATTGCACCGTAAGAAACAATAATAATTAAACGTTCACCGTTAAAAATTTATTGGGGGCTAGAAAAGTTTTAGATCAAGCTGACATGTGTGTTTTCCCTTCATCCACGTCAATGTGACCCAATTAATAGGTTAGATTGAAAATAAACATTACAGTGGACTTTAGGAAATTTTTAATGGTGAGCATTCTATAACCACTATTTCCTATGGTGTGGTCCACCTGAGATTTGGATATTACTAATTTTTTGAATCCTGACTTAAAATGACGTGGCAAAATGGATGGACGATATGGATAAAATATATATATTATGGTGGGGCCCACTCGGGTCTGATCTGATTGGATGGAAAATAAACGTTACCGTGAGCCCTGCAAATTATTTAACCGTGAAAATCATTATCCCTGCTGCTATTTTTGGTGTGGTCCAGATGATCTCTGGATATAATTCATTTTTTGGCGGGTGCTCTAAAATGATCTCTGAAAATAGGTGAACGGTGTAGATGTAATAAATACATCACTGTGGAGCCCATATAACTTTGATCTCCTTTGAACCGTTCGTACAACTCAGAGCTCGAGGAGTGTCAGCGCTCGTCTTTGCGTGACACGTACCTACAGCAGTCAGTTGCTGCAGATTAAAAAAAAAATGGAGAGAGGGAAACGAAAAGAAAAAAAGAGGGAAAGAAAGAAAAGAAAAAAAGAGGGAAAGGGGGAAAGAAGAGATTGAGAGAGAGAGAGAGAGAGAGAGAGTGAGAGAGAGAGAGAGAGAGGAAGAAGAAGAAGAACAGGAAGCAGCCGGGCGCAGCGCAGCCGCAGCCGGGCGAGGAGAAGAAGAAGAAGAAGAAGAAGAAGAAGAAGAAAGAGAAGAAGAAGAAAAGAAAGGGAAAAAAGGTAAGGTTTTTTTTTTGTTTTTTATTTTTTATTTTTTTTTTCAGGGCCCGTAACAACTGTTACGGGTCTGTAACGGCCGTTACGGTCACAGAATTCCATAACGGCCGTTTCGACCCTGTATCGCGTAACGGGTCCCACCGTTACCATTAGGTATCGGCCGTTACGGCCGATACGTAACCGATTTGGGATACCCTGCTGGCAGGTCCCACATGTATGCACTGTTTACACATTTGCTCTGTTCATCTGTGCACTGTTTGCATGTGTGTGCAGTTCAGAGCTAGGATAATTAGCAAGTTAAATTCATTGGTTTTGGTAGAAGCTTCTTTTTTTCACTAAGAAACTTGTTTAACAAGCTACAGAGAGTTAGTTATTATGGTCAAAGTAGGAAAATAGATGCTGAAAGGCCTACTTATACATACCATATATATGAGAGGGGTGGCAATGGGTCGGGCTAGGGCTTAGGGCTAGGGCTAGGGCTGGGCCAGGGTGGCCCTAGCCTGGTCTAGTCCCATAAGTCTAGGCATAATTGGGCTGAAAAAGACTTGGGCATGGCCTATAATGAAAATAATTTAAATGATCAATGGTTTGAAATAGTCAAACGAGTATCCTTCATATAAATGGTCTGGATCATTGGAATATGACCAGGATCCAACGAGTGTCACATGCAAGGTGAACAAGTGTCTTTAAACCGTCTATTCTTAATGTTTAATGGTGGCTGGTGGCTCACTTGATGATTGGACTGGGTCATCATTGGCCCTGCCCCGACCCAGCCCAGACATTGGGCCTAGATTTCAAGCCTGCCCATGCATTGGCCCTATGGGGCCAGGCCGCCCAGCACAGTGACTTCCCTCAGGGCCTACGGTCCTAGAGGACCATGAGTGGGCCCCACGCCGTGTAGTCGTCCCTACAGTCCCACTTTGGGACCGGCCTTTGGACCAGTTTGGGTCCCTAACTTGTGGACATCAAAAGGCCCTTGTGGCCATAGGATTTGAGAAATGTGGGGCCCACTATGGACCCCTTATATCCACCAAGTTCAGCAGTCTATTTTTATATATATATAAATTTTGGTTTATGGCTATGATCTTGTGTATACATCAATACTACTACTATCTTTGTACAAAATCGGGTTTATGGGCATTTTGGGGACTAAAGAGGGATCCACTTGCATCATAAGGATCCCACCATCGTGATCAAGAATTAGAACAGCATGTGGGCCATAAAAGTACAATTTTGATCATGAGGGTGGAAATCTACCCAAAATCACATATGTATAGATTGATAGATTGCCCAAGTGTCATAAAAGTGATTTTTGGGCCTAATTAATGAGAATCACTGGACAACCTAAATTGGGCCCATTTGTAGTCCTAAAAGGCCATGGATTGAAGATTTTGGGCGGAGCTTATAGATTATTATCTTTTTGGGCGGAGCTTATAGATTATTATCTTTTTGGGCCTTTTGGGCAAAAAACTAGCCCATGGAATGGGCAACTTAGGAAATCCATCGTCTCCATTATAATTATCTTGTGATCGTGGGACACTAGACTGGGGCCCATTTTGTGGGACACATCTGGAAATAAGTAAAATATTACACATCAACAAATGGAAGCCATGTCAAAGCCCAATGGGCCTAAGTCACCACTACCATATAAAAATGCATTTTGGGCCACTTTGGGCCTATTCTTGAAAACGGGCCTAGTGGACCCGATGGGTTGATCGGGAACCACTAGTATTCCAACAATCACGATTCATGGCCATGAATTTTTAGTATAATTCTATGATCGGTGTAGGAAAAATCCTATGATTTATCATGATTGGACTTCTTGGTATGAAATGTACTTTTGGGTCTAGAATTGTGATATTGGGCTTTTAGTGGACTTAGGAGGAATCCTATGATTTATCATAATTGGACTTCTTGGTATGAAATGTACTGTTGGGCCTAGAATTGTGATATTGGGCTTTTAGTGGACTTAGGAGGAACTCCTTAAAATAATTGAAGTTTGAATTACATGGCTCATTTGAGGATCCACATGCGAATTGCACAATTAAATCACACCCGTTGAGGTTTCGAGGCTACTTTTAGCAAAAAGCCCACTGATGGCCTAATATATCAACTTAGGAAGTGTGTAACTTATAATTTATATGTGGATATGGACCACTTATGTTGAGATAGTGTGAGGGGCTTGGCCCTCATAGGTTATTTATGGACTCCAATTGTCAATAACTTGGCTTGGATGAGCCTAAGGCATGAGCGATCCGTATGTGTAGCTAAATTAAACAAAATTTAAAGTAGGACCACTTGTAAAGTCACACTAATGGACCGTTGGTGCACTCAAAGTGATTCTAGGCTAGGTTAGAAGACTTTTCTGGCAAACCTGAGAACGTTTTTCATTGAGAGAATAATTTAAGAAATAAATCCTGATTAGGAAAATCTATTTATGGTAAGTTTCCTGAATTAGTATGAAAGGTTAAGATCGAGCCGATAAGAACCTTAAGTCATCTGATAAGAAAAACGAGGTTAAAAAGGAAACCAAACGGGAATTGTATTCAAAGGACCCTGACGGACGAATGTTGTATGTGTGTGGAAACATTTTGGTGAGTGGCTCTAAATCCAAGATACTTATGCTTTCTAATTCTGCATATTCTGATAAATCTTTAAATTTGGAAAGTTTTGTTTACATGAAAGTTATTTTTCAAAGTTCTTTTATGAAAATTTCTATATTTAGAAAGTTATTGTGAAACGTTTTATTTTTGGAAGGTTTTGGGAAAACAATTTATATTTTTTGGAAGTAGCATGCATGCATGACTTCAACACCAAAAAGAGTGAATTACATGAGTGGTGGTGAGGTTATATACTTGAGTAATGGTGAGGTTATATTAATGAGTGACATACATGAGTGATGGTGAGGTTATATTCATGAGTGACATACATGAGTAATGGTGAGGTTATATTCATGAGCGATTTTTGAGGCTATTCCACGAGTGAATGTGAGGTTTATGAGTGACATGAGTGTGTGTGAGGTATGATTATGAGTGATGATGAATGAATGAATTACGAGTGAAAGGGTGTGGATCCATCAAGATTGAAATCCCTATGAATGAAAAGACTCATTTGTGGAATTCAGTGTGGCCAGGAATTTAGGAACCAGTTTGTCCAACTGGATATGAGTGAATGTGAGTAATGATTGAGGCTGAGTGATGAGTGAATATAAGTGATTAGTGATGCTGAGAGATGAGTGAGATTAGACCAATTGGAAAGGAATTAGTCCTTGTGTTATACTGAAGAATTGTACCTTGATATGTAGAAATTCATGCATATTATTTTCAATTTACAAGTAGTTTTCCATAAATGCTATTTTTGGAAACTCTTGCGATTTCTTGTATTCAAAACTATTCATTGGGCAATTTCGCTCATACCATTCATTGATGGAAAAACCGCAGACTAAGGAGCAAGTCAAGATACTTCTGAGTTAGCCAGATGAAACATATAGCGTGGATGATTTATTTTAGTTGGATTTTGGATGAGACATTATTAGATTCAGTTTATGTTTATTTCCTTGATATGAGATACAGAGAGATTAGTGATGGATGGTTTATGTTTTCATAGTTTAGATTGAATTAAGTTCAATGGTGTTCTTAATTGTGTGGTTTGAATGCGGTTATGTGGTGAATGTTTACTTTCTACATTAACCCAAGTCACATCTTTTAACCCAAGGCTAGGGTTAGCCTTAACCATGGTTTTGAATTTGGGGGCGTGATAGGTGATGATCCAGATTTTTTTTTTCAACCGTTCTCATCATAACAAACCTTCATCCAAAGCTTTTGGTTAAGGGTAAAAGTGTAAACACAATTGTCTAATTCACTAAACAGCACAGCTCCTCACACTAGTTTTTTGACAAAATATTTATCGGCCCAAAACATAGGTGGATATCTCAGTTTTCCCACAAGCATGACATGATATCTTCCTGGAATAAACTTTTACAATATATTGATGTTGATGATCATATCATCGATATCAGGTGATTAATTGCAATAGCTGTGATATGCTCAATATTTCCTACAATATAGGCAATGTTCCCGATATTTTCACGATATCTGGGATATTTCCCATGACCATGCCACCCAGGACAGCATTCAATCCTTCATTCTACAGGAATATTTCCCATGACCATGCCACCCAGGACAGCATTCAATCCTTCATTCTACAGGAATATTTCCCATGACCATGCCACCCAGGACAGCATTCAATCCTTCATTCTACAGGAATATTTCCCATGACCATGCCACCCAGGACCCAGTACTCAATCCTTCATTCTACAGGATGGTTTTCATCCTTTTGTTTCTAGTAGAAAATTGGAAGACTAATGCAAATAAATTCTGCAATGCATCATTTGATATTTTCTTCACTATTTATGGGAATTAAGTAGGAATGGTGAATCTGCAATTGGTGTGTATACTTTTTTTCTCTCAATTTATGTCCAATCCTCATCCAAAAAATAAAAAATAATCCATCTTCTTTACTACATCACAAGGGCAACAATGGATTGATTAATAAAAAACAATCGTGAGTTAAGCAGTCATGCTATGACTTCTTTTGAATTTTGAATGCAAAAAGGAACACATAACTTTTCCTTTCAATGCACCATCTCTTTGGGTGTGCAAGGCCATTAGTATTGATTGAGACTTCCATTGTTCAATAAAAACAGCTCCCAAAGTAGTGTATTTTCCCCATAGAGAGACTATAAAATTGGTTAATTTATTAGTTTCTTTATGAATGAGGATGAGATTTTATAACTAAGTAAACAGAAATATAAGGAGATACCCAGAGGAGCACAACAAAATCTAACAAGCTACATCAAATTAGAGGGGAAATAGTGCCTAAAATAAAGTATCCTCCAACCCATCCTTAGCAAGCAATGTTTTAAATATCGACAATATTGGCTAATATATCCCACGATACATCTTGTATCCCACCTGTGCGATAAGAAACACATAGGTAGTGCCGATATAACCCCCTTGTTTGATCCGGTGAGCATTTTCAATTTTTGATCCCTTTTTTTGTTGAAATTCTGTTAAATCGGTGTCAAATGGTTATCAATCCATTGGTTCTTCATGTTTTGCATGAAAAATCATGGAGTTGGATCTTTGATTTCGATATCCATTAGTTTTTCATGTTCTCCATGTTATTTTTTCAAAATTTTCCTTCAAGCAGCTATCAATTGAGACTAATTTCAAAGTATTTAGGAGTATTTGATGGAATGATCATCAAATACACTCTAATTTCGAAATTTGAGTGTAGGTGGTCCGATTTGGGAAATTTTGGAGAAAATTCAAAATTTTCCCAATTTCTTCCAAATTGCTCACAATGTTGCGCTCCAAGCATGAAATCATGTATGAGGGCTTATCTACTGATTCGTTAAATTCTTGTCAATTTTTTGAAATTAAAATCAATTTTTAATTAAAAATTTATTAAATTATTATTATCTTTTGAAATATCCCTTCAACCAACCAACAATTGAGACTAATTTCGAAGTATTTAGGAGTGTTTGATGAAATGATCATCACATACACTCTAAATGTTATGCATTCAATTTTAATATAGCTGCATTAGTTCAATCGGATAGTGCATAGCTTAGGACCCTATACAAAGGAAACCTATTATGTGCACTTCTTTTTTGAGATGTTATGATTTTAAAGTGTGCATTAAGGTTTTTTTTTTTTTTTTAACAATCCCTGAAGTTTCATTAAAAAATTCAACCATTTTCCCAATAATTCTCCATATTTCCCAAAAGTGTGATAAATTACCCAATACAAACAATATATCCCATGTGATAACCGATTAGTATTTGTATCCCAAGGACACAATATGTAACATAATACTGATATTTCGCACATTGTTAGCAAGTGCGTAGACGATACATTTACCCTCCTCTCAATATGTAAAAACAGAATGTTTGTCCTTGAAGCTAAATCCCATATTTCGTCAAAACATAACAGACAATCTCTATGGTTGGGTAACTCCATGTGGATCTCAGACCAAGTACATTTTTGCTTCTTTTTAGTTTCTTGCTTTATTGTTAGTATTTTATTGCTTGTATTCTATGACATTTGAATGATATAACTCATTTGGATACAATTACATCATTTATAGCCAACAATTCATAGTCGTCCCCTAAACAATAAGAAACTATTACACATACTTTTTTTGAATGTTTGTCTTTCAAAAACTCCTAAACTTTCACCAAAAAACATTCCACCATTTTCCTAAAGTTTCCCCAGGGATTCCGTAAGACTGAAACTTTATGTGATATTTCATGTGATATTTCCCATTCTTGAAGATATGATATCACGTGAAATTTTGATACCTGAAACATTGATTGGAATATATGTGAGTGGAGAGTGATTCTTCTACTTTCTTTCAAGTGGTGTGGAACACAGTTTGAAGTCTTTCCAAAGTCCATTTCATCTATTTCTAGTTTCTTTCTTTTACTCTTTTGCATATTGCATGGAGTTTCCGGTGGGAGGAATTTTGCATCTCTTATTTGGAACTAGTATGTTCAATCTTCCCCTTATTTTGGATTGAAATCAGGCTCATATACTATATAAGATCTTGCCTGGAAAACATGCAAGACTCATTTGACTCCACCAAACACAAATTATTAAGGGTCAACACACAGAAGGCCATCAAAAAGAAAAAATGTGGAAAACCATTTCCAAATGCATAACAAACACAGAAAGTAATCCAATAACATAATGCAAGACCCTTTTTCCATGACCAGTATAAAAAAATGCAAAACACCATGAAAAACTGTTTGAGGAAAAATTGAAGGAAGCAATCACAAAGACAAAAGGTATAAAATCCATCAAAACTAAAAGGATTACCATGTTGTGATACAAACACGATGCACTGATCCAGCTGCAGCGAGAGCAACCAATTCTGAGAATAGAACTGCAAACCAGAAGACATTAAGTGACAAACTATGGAAAGAAGAAAAACAATGCATGTAAACAATCAGGCATCTGCACAATATGCCTAAAGTGGAGGTTGTAATGATGCTAGCTGCTGATGTCCCTCTTTCTTATTCTTCTTTTTGTTTTGTTTTCTTCTCTTTTCTTCTTTTTTTCTTTTTATTTTATGAAAGGTTGATGTATCTCTTTCGATTGTTTATTGAATATCAACATATTACAAAAAAAAAAAAAAAAAAAACAATACTAAAACTGAACTCCACTTACCAGAACCCCAACCAGTTCTCATTCCACAGGATTCCTGGAAGTTCCCAACAAACTGCAAGAAATTTGACCACATCAAGTGAGTCCCTGCTAAAACACACTTTGCATAGGCTACACAATCTACATTGCTAATAAATATGTGAGCATTGCTAAGGACAACGCATGGACAAGCTCGGGTACACACCGCACGTGCCAGCATGTCACAGAAGTAAGAGATCTAATACATCCATCAAGTTGGTCCAACCTTGCACATGTTCCCAAAAATAAAATCTGGTCCAATCAGCATGTGGGCCTTGGAAACAGGTGGATGGGTTAGAAAACTTCAGCCAAGTTTTTCGCAGCTGTATTTTTGTTTTGCAAACTGTGGCCCACCTGACCAGTGGATCAACCTGGTTCTTTAGCTAGGGCATCAATATGGTGGTGCAGTTCTGATGGATGGATTGGATATCAGACCTACCATGCCATGCTAGCATGTGTGGAGTGTACATGAGCTTTATTGCACACGCATGTAGGCTTAGTGGAGCTCCACATATGCAGCAGAAAATTGTTTCATATAACATGTTTCATTAAAAATCTATAGGATGTTCTCAAGTCAATAACAAAAACACTTCTACTGAACAACTAATAAATGCTTAGGATGAACATTGCATCCATCTGAAAGGAAACAAGAAAGAAAGAAAAAACAGAGAACCATGTCCAGACCAGGAACACAGTCAATGAAAAACCGCAGCTAACTGATGGCAGAAAGCCCGTCTCAATTCACAGAAAGAATCAATGCAGATTGAGACAATAGGCAAGAGTCATGAAAGCCAAGTTCACTCCCTGTGTATGCTAAAATATTATTGTCTTCATATTGATGTTCCCTTGTAACAATAACCAAAATGAAAAACCCGAGAATGTACCAGAAGCTAATATTTTATATGCACCTCTTATGCAAATAGCTCATACAATGCTATATAACAAAAATACGCACACAGATTTCCCAATGTGAATGATTCAAAAGGTAACTGACCTTGCAAAAAGAGAAAAAATATTTGAAGGCCTGGGACTATATTTTGGTGATTAGGCATGGTCCTTTTAGTGGTAGGATGCAACCCACTACCTCTCTCAGCAGAGTAGAAGAGGAACACTAATTTCATATGCCAAATCTTCAATCATCAATATAAACGCACATGTTGGATCCATCGCATTCATATATGGTTGTTCAGAAAATGTTACTTAGCCAAAAAAATCCTCAAGTCAGCTACAGATGTACAAACTTCTTTTTTAATTTTGGAAAGACATCAAAATTTTATTGCCAAAAGGATCACAGGGAGTCATCCAGGAAACAGAACCACATACCCCAAAGGCTTACAAGAGACCAATCCCTTCCCCAGATACAACTTCTGATTTGCGGCAACTCCCAACCAACCACTTTGTCCTAAGAAATACTGCATTCAGATGGTTTCCGCAATCTTTAAAGATCCTGCTATTATGCTCATGCCACACTGACCACAATACAGCCAGCAAAAAAGGTGTTGGAGCCCCTTCCTATTCTTGCACTCCATTCCCATCCATAACAGGCAAATATCAGCCCCATATCAAATGGAGCATCAACTCTAGCCTGAACAAGCCTAAAATTGTCGCAAACACTATGGACAAAGGAGCAATGCATGAATAGGTGATTGACCGTGATGCAAGACAACAGCGAATCAATCCCCTTTATCTCATAGCCCAAGCCCCACATGACATGGGTTAGGACCTCAGCCGAACCCCCCCTCGTGGGCCCCACTTCACACGAGCCACATGCCTCACACGGATGGGGCCCACCTCCCATGGGCCACCCACCCCAAGTGTGTCCCTGCATCCCACAAGCCACCCCACTCAAGCCCGGTGTGAAAATGTTAATTGCCCCTGCATTAATCACCCCCGATAAGGAGTCTCGAACACGAGACATCCCGCTCTAATACCACTTTGATGTAGGACAATTAATCACTTGCTCTAAAAGCTTGAACTCATAGTGCGTGTCAAATCAATCCCTTTTATCTCATAGCCCAGGCCCCATATCGCATGGGTTAGGACCTCGGCCGAACCCCCTCGTGGGCCTCACTTCACATGAGTTCCACTTCACATGAGCCACCCGCATCACACAGATGGGGCCCGCCTCACACAGGCCGCCCACCCTGTGTGTCCCTGCATCCCACAAGCCACCCCACTCGGGCCCGGTGTGAAAATGCCCCTGCATTAGACCGTCTCTTCCTCATGGAAACACAAGGGACCACCCACCTCCATTTCATATTTCTTGGCGACTACTCAATGCCAAAGGTTACCACCCTCCTCCCCAAACCTCCCCAACCATTTACCCAACAGAGTAAGATTCATTAATTTCAGGTTTCTAATACCCAAGCCGCCTTTTGACTTTGGTTTGTACACCTCTTCCCACTTAACCAAGTGGAACTTAATTTTTCATTTCTACTCCTTGCCATATAAAATCCCTTTGGATCTTTTCAAGCCTCTAAATCAGACTCACCAAGCATTGAAATAACATGTAGAAGATATGCAAACTTGAGAGAGTGAATTTGATTAAAATCATGTTTCCCCCAAGCGATAGATGATGGCTTTTCCAACCAAATAACTTGCACTAGTTTCTCTCCACCTCCGCATCCCATCAGTGATTCGTCAGTTTACCAATACAAAGGAGCAACCAAAGATATGTAGAAGAGAGTTCCCAACTTTACGCCCAAGCTTTGCAGCAAGGAAGCCACCTCTAGGTTCCATCTTGCCAAGCCAAACCCCCCAACATTTCACTTTTCGGGACATTAATTCAAAGGCTGGAAACCACTTCAAAGTATCGCAGCACTTCGTGTAAATTATCAAGCTGGGTCATATCTGCATCATATAATAAGATGGTGCCATCAACAAAGTGTAAGTGAGAGAGTCTAATCTTTGAGTGGTCCACCTCAAAGCCAGTAATGAGGCCAACTTCTCTGACTTTATCAAGCATTTTGCTTACTGCTTCACTATGATGACAGAGAAAAGAGGAGAGGGAGCTCCTGAAAAATCCTTTTGGCGAACCATTCCTGAAAATAGAAAAGAAAGGAGAATCGACACACTCCATGATCCACTTGCATAATACAAACCCCATTAGTCTCATCATGTATCTAAGGAATTCCCAATTAATATGATCATAAGCTTTCTCCACATCTAGTTGGCATGTAATTCCCGACAAACTGAACTTGTATCTTGTATCAATTCATTTTGGGCAATGAGAGCTCCCTCCACAATCTGTCTTCAAAATACAAGGGCAGATTTCCAAGATAACTCCACTAAGAACTTTTCGGAGTCTAGAAGCAAGGACTTAGGATAGAATCTTACACGGATTGCCGATAAGTCAGTCTTCCAAACTTTCAGCCCCTCCTCGCTTGGGAATCAATGCAATAAAGGATGCCTCCAAATAAAAAGACATCTTGCTTCTTTTGAAAAGTTCCTACATGAAAGCCATCACATCTCTTTTGATGTCTTCCCAAAAGGCATGGAAAAATGCAATTAGAAATCCATCCGGACTAAGGCTTTGTCCCTTCCCAATTTTTTTACCGTTTCCACATGGCCACACCTCTGCTTCAAAGCTTCCTTTCCAGCCACACCGCTTCTCCGTCTTCAATTTGATTAAATTGGAGGTGGTTTATTCAAGAGCGAGTCCGCCCTCCATCCAAAAAAAGAGATTATACAAGAATTGCATTGATGCCTAAAAGATCTCATCTTTATCCCCCACTCTACCATTATTCAGTGAAAGACACTGAATCCGATTAGTTATCCTTTCTATCATTTGCAATTCCATGAAAGAATTGTGTTCATGTGGCCTTCTTTGAGTCACACCGCTCTTGATCTGTTTCCACTTAATTTCTTCTGGGTAAGATGCTTGTCAAGTTCCATCTTTAAGACATGTCTCTCTACATTATCATTCTCTCCAGATCTCCAATGGACCTTCTACTCGCACATCAATTCACCTCGAGCAACCTGGCCTTTTCTTCTTCAAGCAGCTGGATATTCTCCTTCGGCCAATCTTTGATCTTGCCTTTCAAAAGCTTTAGTTTTAACATAAGTTTCTTACCTGCCCACCCAACATTATTTTGGAATGATGCCCACCAATCTTTCACCTTTTGTATGAAGCCTTCCTCCTCAAGCCAAGACAATTCAAACCTAAAGGGCTTTAAGCCCCTTGGAAATTGCCCTTGTTGGTCCCCTCTCCATATAACCAAGGTATTCGATAACAATAATAGTGGTCGCAATGCCCAGCCTTATGACCATTATGATGCGGGCTGTAACGGCCACCATGGCCTGTAAGGGTCAACTTTTTTTAAAAGGAAAAAGTGCATTGGCCACATATCGGCCCTGTGTCGGCCCGTATCAATCCATTAAGGCCGCGTATTTTCTTGTTATGGGCCATTTTTTTTCTAAATCAGGAATTATGGCCATTTTGTAACTATTTTTTAATACCATGTGTGTAAGCCCCAAGAAGTAGCTTTCCCAATTAGCAAAGGCAAGGAATCAGTCTAGTATTGAAATAGAAAGGCCATCTTGGAAGTCAAACCACATGTATTTACTTCATATAAGAGGGAAGTCAATGACCTCGTTGTCCTCCTCCCAAGAAGAAAATTCCAGCATGACTCTAGAGGAGTACGAGCCATTCAGCTTCTAATACAGATATCTAACCATATTGAAGTCCCCTCCAATACACCAGGGAAGATTTCACTTATTTCTAACTACATCAAAGTCCTCCCAGAGCTGTTGCCTCCCATTTGGATCATACGAGCCATAAACTGACACGAACACCCGTCAGCTACCATTATCCACACTCTTAACAATGGCAGAAACTGAGAATTCCCCTATGTGCCAATCTTATTTAGTTTAGCTCTCTTGCATTCCAAATCACCATGATGACTCCAACTGAACCAATCACTTCTTTGGCTATCCACCGGGATTTACCCTCCCCAGACTAATCTCATCACTTCTTTGGCTAGAACTCTTGGTCTCTTTAAATGCCGCCAGCTGAACCTTCTGCAATTTACATATCTACTTAAGTTGGAACCTCTTGCTAGAGTTCCCAAACCCCCTAATGTTCCATGATAGCATCTTCATGTAGAACCCAATGAGAACTCCCTTCCCTATATATATATATATATATATATATATATATATATATATATATAGATTCTGAAAGAGAAGTTACAATGCTCCACAGGAGTACACTACAGGCATACATGCACACACAAAATTACATATATCCCCATCCCCATCCCCATCCTAGAGCATGTATGTTGATTATGCCTAGCTTGGAATAAATAAAAAGAAGATAGTGACTATGAACATGGATCATTACTCCCCCCAAACACACAATGGCGGGCTATAGACTTTAGCTTGAACTTCCTTCATTCATTGAATCTTCTCTTCAAGCAAGAGGTCACAACTAAACTCAACAACCATTTTGAGTCACAAACTTATCATCCACATGCAAAATTCTCTCATGAACAAGTACAACTTGCACAATAAATGAGTGAATTACACACACACTTGAGCGAACACACACACACAGTAGTATGTGGAGACTTGTGTGCATCATGTGCAACACAATGCAAGTGAACTACACTCACAACTAATAATATGGGCCTAATACAGGAAGAGATGATGAACTGAAAAGATAAGATCCACCACTTATAAAAATCCCCTATGTCAGATTGAATGAAGCAATAAGTCAAACACCTTGTGTGCGCAGTATGCTTCTAGGCACAGAACAAGCACAATCCCAACAACATGATTTTACACTGCAAGCCCATAGCATTAGAAAAAGAGGGAATAAAGAAATCCTAGCAAAAGATCCAAAAACAATAGCCGACGGCACCTGCTTCTTACGAAACACGCCATAGCACACTCAAATCCTAACGTGACTTCATAATACTTGTATCTAGTGATTTCTCTTGATCAACCACACCTACCCCTTGTAGAAGATCTACTAAAAAATCCTTTAAAAAAAATACACAACAAAAAGAACAAAATCTTGACTTTTTCCAAATTTTCTTCATTGTTGCTGAAATACAACATAAAACTTCTCCAAAAATGTAGAAAAATCTCCATTATTCCTCTAAAATTCAGATCTACCAAATCTCATACTTTCTACTTCAAAAAGACTATCAGGTTGTACATTGGTGATGTCACTCGTACATACAGATGACGTCAGCAGTAGGCCAGACTGCCATAGGTTGTGATCAAGTCTTGAATTGAACGCTCTTGTAGCAAGTAGAAATCTACTAGAGAAGAAATCTGTGGAAGGGAAGAGGAAAAGGGGAGGGAGAGACAACTAGGGCAACAAGAGTTGTGTTGGGTTATATCCGAGACTAACCCACACACTCATATGTATATCAATTCTTAAGGAAAGTTACAATGCTCCACAGGAGTACACTACAGACATACATGCACATACACAAAATTACATATATTTCTATACTTCTTGCCTTTTCAAGTTTCTAAATCCTTGATTTGTCCACTACGGCCAAGAGATATGCATTCCAAGCTATTAGTGATATGTTATAAATCTTGAACCACTTACCATTACACATTCCCCCTTCCAATGAGTCCGACCACCTAACAAGCCCTTAGACCGGAACATCATTTGGCATCTCCACCATGCCCCTCGTAATCATAGCTGCCTCCTCATGGTCGCCAGGTATATCCAGACGACCCCTCTCCTCATTCTTCTCACCCTAGTTCCCATAATACCCCATTGTCTTCCAATCCATTTAGACACATATTCATCCTCCTCTTCATTTGTGAGATAGCCCAATAGACCATTCTCCGTTTGCTTCTTCACTTTGGCCAAAATTAGTAAAGCCACCCTCAATGCCTTCATCCCGCCCTCCTCTACCAACCAAACCCATTTTTTCCTACCCCCTTCATTTACAATTGCCTCTGCAAATGATTTACTCACACCTGCCCTTCCCCCCACTCCCCTTCCTCAAAGAAAGGTCTCTCAAAGTGCCATTACCCCCAATCCTGAAACCGCACCCCCTCATGTTGTTCATAGACCCTTTAGCCATCCCCTTCTCCCTGCTACTTTCACATGCCTTCTCATCCACCCATGGTTTCATCTTCTTTGCCCCCAGACCATACTTTGCCTTTTGAACCCACATCAAGCTTCCATCCCAATCGGCTCCATTGATTTCATCTATGGATTTTGACGCATACTCCTCCAAACAAATGCGAATGAAGCCAAAACCCCTACTTCTATTAGTATTTTCTCCCTAAGTATGACCACCTCCCCCGCCATTTTAAACATGTGCTCCAGTTTTTTCGAGGATGGGTTCGAGGGGAGGTTAAACACAAGCAAAGTAACCCATCCTTCTCATGCTTAGACACAAACAAAGTAACCCATCCTTCTCATGCTACGAGTCCTCCTTGGACTTTCTTTGACACTATTCTCCACCCTCCATCACTATCTCATGCGTCATTCTGCATCCGAGCACCAACTTCACTTACTAGTTATGCCCCACCTAAGGGGGATCAGATCCTTCAAGAAGCTAGAGTGGAAACCCTAGCCACTAAATACTACATGAACATAGAAACCAATGGTGAGTAAAATTATAACCAATCGCATATTCAAGGTGCATATGCCGAGTTGTCACTAACATGACAAGCAGGCCAGCCTGATCTTTTAGATATAGGAGACAAGCACTGGCTAACTGTCTAATGAAAGTCCAAAATCCCAAACACATGCGCCATGTTAGCATGCTAGGTGCGTTTGCATTAGAAGCAATGAAGATAAAGCATCTAGAATTATTCCTCATAATAGATGAAGCCAAAGAGAGGGAAGCACAACAACACAAGAGTGGTCCTAGAATTTGCCCAGATAATTTTCTGAACCACTGTAGTGGTCCGATAGATCTACGCACACATAAGGTGGTTCAATCCGTCGATTCACTTCCCAACATATGCAATAGTCAAACAGTGGTCCACAAGTCCACAGGGTTTGTCCTTTTTCCTATGTTCATAATCGAATTAGTTGTTTGAGATTGTTTAACTAGTGACTTGTTGAACAAATTCCCCCGTATAGCAGTTAGTAATTTCATTACTTAAATTGTGGGAAATTTATTAGTGCCGAGGAATGTCAAACAGACAAAAAAGGACCTTCATAAAGAAAGAAAGAATAAAAAGTGTGGGAACCAATGGTGAAGAAGGTTACCGAGCCGGCACAGCTGGTTACAGGGAAAAGCAAGGTTGCAAGGTTTCCAAGAAATGATTGGAGTGCATCTGTTTTACAGGGAAAATCAAGGTTGTAAGGTTCCCTAGTAAGGCCTTATTTTTTAGAGATAACAAAAACTTTATTAGAAGGCTCGTAAAAACGAGAAAGTAATGTAACAAAAGCAAGCTAGCCTAACCAAAATGATTAGCAGTAGGAATAGCATTAACATAGACGATGCCCAACTAGAAACAAAAAACTCTACTTTCCTAATAACTTCTTCAACACCAATTTTCTCACTTCGGAAGCAACACCCATTCCTAGTGTACCCCAAATAGCCCACAAAACGGCCATGAAAGTTAATCTCCATGTAGCTTTACCAGCCTTGCCAACTCCGCCCAGATGTCATGCCCACATGAAGTTAACCACTGATTCTAGCATCACCCAAGCAGTATTAAAGAAGCCCAAAAAATTCTTCCACACTATATGCGAACAAGCAATAAATAAGAAGGTAATCAATCGACTCTGCATCCTTCTTACACAAAAGGCAAATGTTGAGAAGGATACGAGATCTCCTCTACAGGTTGTCCATCGTAAGGATTCTCTTCTGGCCCACTGGCTCGGCAAAAGTTGCCACCCAAGAAGGAACTCCATAAAACCAATGACGATAGGAATGCAGCAGAACATGAGTGTGATTTGGCAAACTAATTAACCGAAATAGCGATCTCACCAAGAATTTGCCAAAGGGATGCACAGTCCAAATAAGTGAATCTCTCTCTATAGGAGAAGGGGTACAATCCTTCAAATGCTTAAGAAGCCTAACAAACTCAACAAGCACATCATCAGACATATTTCTATGGCATGGGGGATTTCAAACTACCTGACTACTGCAAATAAAGAGCAGTCCGCCACCAAGATAAAGCGATCAGAGACAATGGAAGCCAATCGAGGAAAACAGTTTTGAAGCGCACTATTGCTGCCAATGTTTCAAATAGCACTCATAGCATAGCGATAGCGTACGCTATATAGCGTAGCATAGCCATAGTGCTATGTAGCATAGCTAAATAGCATAAATGGGTCGTAGCGTGTAGTGCTTGTAGTGTAAGCTTCAATTTTTATTTTTATTTTTTTATTTTTATTTTTATTTTTATTTTTTTATTTGTTAAAAATGGTGTAAAACTAATATATATATATAAAGTTAAAACCAAACCTTTCTTTGTTTGCTTTCACTTAAAGTTGGTGTGAAATTCACACAATTAAAAAAACTTTAAAAGTAAACTTAAAAGGAAATGGGTTTCAAAAGAGGATTTTCAAAAACTCCTCTTTGTATAGATGACATATGCATTGAACTTAATACTCTTAACCTGTGGGATGTTTTATTTCTTTTCATAATTGTGAGTTATGACTTATGGTTTCAATTAGACGTTATTAATTAAAGTAGTTAGATTCAAAAAAATTAAAGGGGTTTGCTTAGGAAGTTGTTGATGTGATAATTATTTGATTTGGTTTATGACTTTATATGTGGATTGGCTTTTGATAAATGATAATTAATAACTTATTTAAATATACTTGGAAAAATGAATCATCTTTTAGACATTTTTACATTGTTTGCCTTTTTCTTACTATTTATCATATTTTTCCTATATCTAAATTAAAAAATAGAAGTATCATGTAGCTTATGCTACACGCTATAGAGGGTTGAGCGCTACGCAACATGCTACTGCTATTTAAAACATTGATTGCCCCACAAAATATCCACCCAAATACGAGTGCAGCTCCCATTGCCAAGAGAGAAAGCAATTCCCTACAAACCAAGTGTGTGGTCTCTGCAATCACTTTCAAAATGGAAGAGGCTTTCTAGAGAAGATCTCTTTACAAACCATTCACCCACGGTCACACCATATCTATTAGCTATCACCTCCCTCCATAACCTTTCTAGCTCGGAGCCAAATCTCCAAATCCATTTTCCAAGAAAGGCAGGATTCATATCCCTCAAATTTCTAACGCCAACACCCCCCCTCTTGTATTGGCCTACACACCTCTTCCCACTTCACAAGATGAAACTTCCTTCCATCATTGATTCATTATCTCCTTTCCAAAGAAAATCTCTTCTCAACTTCTCGAGCCTAACCAACACTGACTTGGAGAAGTTGAAAAGAGACAAGAAATAAATGGGCATATTGGAAAAGCCATCTTGATCGAGGCTATCTACCCACACCCAACAAGAGATATCGGCCACATATATGATCTTGAAAGATCTAATCCATTGCCACAACCACTTTGCAAAGTTGGCAAGTCGTAATGACTTGGCCAAGAAGACATTTGGCGTTGAAACAGTCATGACACCTTAGACCCAAGTCCCTTTTCTTTAATCAGCTTAGCCACTAATCTAAATTTAGAAGCCTTTCTTATCATGTGCCCACATGATGTTATCACACTCAACCATGTTATACAGTGAACACAACACAATACTAGCACCTATGCCATGAAATATCAAAATTGATAGAGATGTTACCTTCTTCTTTTTTTTAATGTAATGATTTTATTAAAGAGACAACGGCTAGAGATGGCAAAAAATGAGACAAATGAGAGGGGACACTCAACAAGATCCTTAATATTTGAATTTGAGGCCCATTCCATTACATTCAATTTTTCCCTCCCAAAAATCTATAAAAACCCAAATTCCAGCCAATAAGATTAGTCTCCAAAGCATCCTCACCCAATCCCACCCTCATGCAAGGCTAGAAAAAGGCCATCAATGGAGCCTAGCATCACCCACGTCATACTAAATACCTCCAAGAACCTCTCCCAAAACTCGCTAGCAAATGGACAATCAATAAAGAGATAGTCCATCGACTCGTTCTGCATACACAACATGCAAACATTGGTGATCATAATCTTCCGCTTTTGAATATTATCAACCATAAGCACCTTATTCCTTCCCAAGAACCATGCCAAAGCTGCTACCAAGCCCCGTAGTAACAAACAAAAGTTTGCTCCTTATGCCCTCCTGAGATGGTTACATGGAAGAGTGATTTCACACATTATAAAAGAAAATCCTCACATCTCTGTGCAAAGCAACATAGGTGAGACAATATATAACCAAACATTTTAAAGAATTCTTTGGATGATAAGACAACCTAAATGTGCTCCAAGCATTCCCCGAGCAGAATGTGCACCTTCACAAACATCCAAGGCTTCAACAAACAATACGTCATAGTCCCAAAGGTTTCTCCTCAAAAACCAAGCTCCATAAAACCTCTTACCCCCAACTTCTCCTACTGTTTTATAGTTTTTTTTTTTTTCCATTTTTCTCCAAATTTTATTTTTGGATTCTTCAATAAAATTGCACCCAACACTACTTGCAAAGTTGGCACGTGGCATCAGATTTGGTCATGGCTACAATAAACACTGAAAAAGATTGTTAAAACCACATCTAAATTTAAGAAGCCTTCTCTACCATGTGCACATGTGATGTCATCACACGCAAACATATCATCCATTGAACACAACACAATACTTTCACCTATGCTATACTATGAAGCAAGACAACTGATGGAGAGCATATGGATAAGTGATTCACACATTAAGAAAAGAATATCTATACATTGAACCACTACAACATTGTATTATGATTCATGAACCTAATGCAATTTGAACGACGTGCATCAAATTAGGAGACGGTTGAACATTCCAAAGGTCTAATGCAACCGAACACATCGCCGAGAGAGAAGAGTTAAAATAAGAAAATGAAATATTAAGTCAAACATAATAAGCAAGAGAAGTAAATATTTGAAACATGCAGCAAGGAAATAGAGAGAGTTAGTTAAAATAGACAGTTAATTAGTCACCCATGAAACAGAGAGATTTAATGAAAATATTAAGAACTCACAGTTAGCAAAACGAGAAATATGAGAGAGCTAATCAAGCCCCCAAGTATTGTAAACAGCTCCGAAGATGCCAATTTTTCTCGATACATTTCTTGAAGAGATAGAATGATAACGAATAGCAGGAACGAGTATAGCATGGAGCTTCCTGTCCCTGCCATGATCAAAGCTGCAAAAAAAAAAAAAGATCCTGGCTTAGATGAATCCCAAAATGCAATCTTAAACTCAAGGAAAACAACACCAAGCAATATGTATCAATAACCAACCATCCAAACATAAGGTACCACAGGCATCTCTTGGATGCACAACCAAATTGCATTTCAAACAGTCAGTTCAATCAATAGAAAATGACTTGGGTTTAAGCCATAGCTTAATGGTAAACGGCATGGCTTTCAACATTGAGGCCTCAGATTCAATTCCAGCCTACCTGTATAAAATTTAAATTTTAAAAAAAAAAAAAAATGATAGGAAATGACCGAATTGCAATAATGTCTCCTAGTATTTATACAAGGAAATATCCCTCAAATTACAGTTGACCTTCCTTTCATGAGGCCGGCTCCTCTATGTAGGTTGCAAGTGACAAAAAAATGTACAATTAGTTGGTTGTGGAGCCCAGCATGGTGTGTGCATCGCATCCAAACCATCGAACAAGGTCGCTCCACCACGAAATTGGGTGGATGCCCCAAAACTCAGGCCAATCCAACCATAGAAAACAATGGACAACAACCCAAAAACCACCATATTCACATGACGAACAACCCGATGGTCAGATCAGCCTGATTTTTTGGGGCATCCCATTTTCATGGTGGGGTGACCCCTGCTGTGAGCTTTGGAAGCCATACACATACCACAGTGGGCCCCAAACAACTGGTTGCATGATTTTCTCTTCTTTTGAGCTCCATCTCACACAAAAAATACCAAGGTAATCTCAATTTGGACATATCCACTTTACCAAACCAAATATCGCAATCCACTTCAAAAGCAAATCCAAACGCAGCTCAATTTCTTAATCTTAGCAATTCAATATAACAAGACTAATCAATGAAATCCCTTAAAATTAATTACAACTAGTACCAACAAAAACTAGGGGGCCATTTGGGTGCTGCTAAAAAACGAGTTCATCTCATTTGGTTTAATCATAATTATGTATTAACAATCAATAAACTATCGTTGCTAAACAAATGCACATATTTGTATAAATGAGATGAACTCATTTTTAAGTGGCAGCCAAACGTGCCCTAAGATTCAAAATACAAACAGCGAGAAAGCTAGGGTTGCATTAAGAAAAAAGTGGATTCTTGAAGGCGGACTAGGGACGGTGGCGAGGCACCCCTCAAACGCATCGCCCACCCCCTTCTGTTATGCCCCACCACGTGATAACCTGGACCGTTCATCTAGAAGGTCCCGCTGTAGACGGGAAACAGAGCCAAAAGTTCACTGAATAACAATGAGACTGAACGTCTCTTAAAGAAAGCGAGTTAGAAGAAGCAAAGGTCCATATTTCAGCAGAGGATATGGATGTTACGTACGTGTCGAAATAGCAGGACTATCAAAACGAGATCGAGATCGAGAAAAACAAGAGAGAGAGAGAGAGAGAGAGAGAGAGGTTTCCTTACCCGAGTTTCGACTGCAGAATGCGACGAGAGATCTGCTGCTTCGACGAGAGAGACGACTGAGGTTTAGGCAGGTTAGCGATCCTATATGTTAGCTTTGCACCATTTTGAAAAATGGTGGTGACTCAGCCTCCTCATATGTGACACTGATGTACAGATATCTAGACCACCCAAATTGTTGGACCCTCTGTGGATGTATCGGGTTTAAAAATCAGAGTGATCAAGAAATCTTAACCATCAAATTAACGACTAACAAATGAATGGCCAAGAAAGTAAGACAGTGAGAAGTCCTAATTCGGAAGAAAAAATCAGATGCTAATGTTCCGTTATATTTCCGTCCACAGTTTTTTTTAGCGATTTGACCGTCTGGATTTCCGTCAAACCATGCCTTGTCTGCTCGTGAATAGAAATCCCCATTTTCTAAATGGTGCATGACCAACATGGGGTTTTATAGCCATATTTGGGAGGGTCCTGGAAGAGATATGATACGATACAGAGATGGTAGAACTGGATTATGGTAAAGTTATATGTCCACGGCACATATGACCAACCCCGTGATGTATCAATCGGGACCACCCATTGAGTTTTGCAGACTGTGTATTGAAATTGGTTAAAAATACAAGTTGATTAGGTTATCATAGAGCTTGGTCATCAGCTACCCTGGCTCGTGCTCAGCTCAGCTTGATGACGGAGCCACTATGTCTAGCTTGATTCCGCTCGGTCAGCAAATCGGACCAATTCGAGTCGAGTTTGACCTCGAGCTTTCGAGTCGAGTTCGAGTTCATGCTTTCAAGTTTGAGTTTAAGTTTTTAAGATATCAAATTTGAATTCGAGTTAAGTTTTCAATATGAGATCAGTTTGGAATTGAATTTTTAAGATGATATCAAATTTGAATTGGGTTTTCAAGATAAGATCAAATTGTAATTGGACATAACATTAATAATAACACAAAAAAATAAAAATAATAAAAATAATAAAAAATAAAAACTAAAAATAAAAAATATAATACAAACTGAAAACTAAAAATATTCTTATTACAATTTACAACACGTGAACAACATTAGAAAAGTTTTTTTTTACTGTCGTTATATACTAATTAGTACTGGAGAAGAGATTCGTTTGCCGAGCTCGAGCTGCTATCTAATTCTTCATATACGTACTCATTCACCTCTCTCGAATCAGAAGATAGTAAGAGCTTTTTATCACTTTTTTATATAGTTTGAATTAAAATTTTCAAACTTTCTTTATGAACAGATTTATATGTAGCTCCCAACATTCTATAAAATGTAACAAGACTGGAGAAAAACTTGGATGGTTTGTTACTCTTCTTCTTTTTATTCGTACAGCTTGAACCTACTTCAACATCATGTTGTCTTGGGGGATATCGTTGATGTGTAGAAGTTTCTTCCATACTACATTTTAAGGTAAGTTGGAATTATTCTTCTTCCAATATTAATAATCCGGCTTCCTTTGCCTTAGAAAGTTTAGATAGGGAAGTGAAAGGTTTTTTATTCGAATAAATAAGTGCCTGAAAAAGAAGTTATATTTCCTTTGGGGCTTTGAGACACAGTTTTGTATCTTTACCCCAACATAATAAGTGTAACATGAGCCGATTAATTTTGTTAACAAACTTGACCCCACACAAATGACACAAAATCTTTAATTTTTCAGACTTCGGAGAGTGGACTAAGTAATCATACTCTCAAATGTCGGTCAATGGTTCTCTTGAAGACATATTTACAGTTTGTGTTGGGAAAACATGAGATATAAAAGCAATAATGAAATATGACATATAAAATCAATAATGAAATATGACTTATAATATAAACAAAAACATTATATGAAAATAAAATAAAAGTCATTGATGCATTCCACTTATAACATCCCTCAACATAACATAAAATAAAATGTACGTATTATAGAACCATTCATGTTGTTGTTGTTGCATGTGCTGCAACTTGAGACTCCTTCTCCTCCTCATTTTTCTCATCAATATCAAAACCATTACCTCCCCAACTCTGATGCAACTAATTTTATGTATAAATTAATGCTTCAATTGCATCTGGTGCAAGGGAGATTCGATTCTTACTCACGACCCTACTCCATGAGCTGAAAGCAGATTCTGATGCCAACATTGAAATAAGAATTAACAATGTCTCATGTCATCGCCGATAATGTAAGATATTTTTCTTCACTAACTCTCATTTTCTACTACTTCAAAATATTGAAGTCTGAATCCTGCCATATTACGATTGATTCTTTGAGATACAAGTCTAACTCTGACTCTTTAGTTTCATTGTCTGTATTTTCTTTTGCTAAGAAATACATGTATTCATCGTCGAGCATATTGTCAGATCTTGTAGCAGTATGAGCTCTAACTTCTTTATCACTTGGTGTGGATCATGTGGTTATGTACGTATTGTACAATTTTTCAATTGCATAACGAACCTTCGATGTTTCAGATACTGCCCTTTAATCAAAATAAATCTTTATAAAGATAAACTTAATGTAGCTCATCTTGCACGGAGGATCAAGAATAACCGCTAAGGCCATTAATAAATGACATTCATGCCAGTACTTATCAAATTTCATTTGCATACCAAGTGTCATAAGTTGCAGAAAATCTGGACCTTCACTGACACTTTTTTTTTAGGGCTTCCTTAATCTTCGAAACAGATGGAAGAGACATATTTGCTATGGGATACTTATTTCCAAAAAATATTTTCGTGCAGTCGTAAAAAACTTTGAGAAACTTATGAACTTCTCTTGCTTTGCCTCAATCTTCTTCAGTACGCAACCAAGCATACGTTTTATCATACGTTGCGTATTCCGAAAATACAAGTTTCAATTCTACAACCGAATTCAACATTTCAAAAGTTGAATTCTAATGTATGTATATATCTAACTTTAACATTTTTTGAGACTTCACATCAAACGCTGGACTATCTTATTCCATATACTCAATCTTAAAGGTGAGCCCCTTATGTATTTTACACTCTCCCTCACATTTTTTATTTTGGTCAATTATTTTCAGCCCTTCTTGTACAATTAGGTTTAGTATGTGGGTACAATACCAAACTTGAAATATTTTTTCCTCAAAAAATAAATTGTCGGTTGCCTTGAACTGGTTACGTAAGAATGTTATTACACTGTCATTTATTGAAGAATTATTTAAAGTTATTGAAGAGACTTTATTTTCAATACAACAATCTCGTATACAGTTATAAATACAATTTGAAATAACCAAACCAATATGAGAAGTTGAAAGGTGGTAGAAGTTCAATATTCTCTTGCAAAGTTTTCAATATTCATCAACATAGCGTGCGGTCAATGAAATGTATCCCTTTCTTTGATTAGACGTCGTCCACAAATCAGAGGTCAAACTTACACTTGAGACTAATCTCAAAACTGCTTTCAGTTTCATTTTTTTCACTTGTGTACATCTTCATGCACTCCCTCTTCATAGTAACGCAGGAGACCTTCTCAACTTGAGGATTAAAGAGTTTATTGTATCACATAAAAACTTTACTCTCTATCATTCTAAATGGTTATTCATAAACAATCACAAGTCTTGCATATCACTCCTTCAGCTTCTCTTTTTCAAATTATGGGTGAAAATTTTACCTTGAAACGCATCTCCTTCAGTCTTGCTAAAGGATAACAACTATTGGCCCGGAAGTGAAATTCTTAGTCTCTTTGAACAATTTTGCATGTGTTTGTTTAAATGAGTAGTTGACCCTCTGGGATTTTTGTTGTACAGTGCTTTGCAGTACATACATCTGATCTTAAACACATTATTAACTAAAATTTCTTCAAAATCATCACACATAGCTAATCTTTTCTTCTTTTTTTTTTGTTAGCTTGTTAGTACACCCCACTGTCAGTTGACACTTCACTGTTATCCTCCCCCACTAAGGATCGATACCAAGACCTCAGTGTTGAAACGAGGTATCTTTCACTTAGTCTACCACTTGAGTTATAAATCAGGGTGTTAGTTAATCTTTTCTTTCCTTTAATTATAGTTGTTGTTGAAGACCCATCTCCCTCAACAATAAGAGGGTAAGTGGCCAACACACCTGCACCAAGGATAGTTAGGATTTCCTCCTCACTAGCCATATATAAATATAAAGATAGGAAACTAACTTTATATCACTTATTAACACAAGTAGTGTGTATATAAATGTCATCTAAATTTTCAACAATTTTTTAAGTGTCTAAATCAGTCACCCATTTAATGTTAAATAGATTGTAATGTTTTCATTATTCAATTTAAATGTTATGCCAAAATTTTAACAGCATCTCTCTTAATTTCTCTAGAATATATTAATCTTATATTTGATTCACACGTTAACTATCAATACGAAGTATGGATATTTGATAAGAAAACAAATGTAAGAAATATATTCAAAGAGAATAGGAGAGATGAATCGAAACAGGCATGTGCATTTAAATTAGAATAAATAAAAACATTCTTATCTATCCAACATTGAACTGTCCAAAAAATGTACAATTTGAGAATTTATATACATCCAAAAACACACTGAGTCTATGTCTGACCACATAGAAATCCTCAAATGGGCAACTGATTATCATATACTACAATTACAATAATAAAACATTTAAAAATAAATAAACAAATAGTACACCACAAGTGATTCGAACATATAAGTCAACCAACCATAATCTTTATGGTTTATGAAAATCATAGTACCCTACTACAAAAGCCATTAGTCAAACGAAAGAAAATTTAATTATCAACAATTACAATGACAATACATTATGATAATGGTAATTAAAATATCTAGGGCACATCCAATTAACCCCATTTTAAACAACTTTATGGGTGTCATACTAAAATCATTTATCGTCATTGCTAACATGTGGCACCGATTGTATGACATAAGAGCCCAAGTATTATTGTCCACATCATGGGTGGAAGATCATATGATTGTAATTTAATAGGTTGAAGAATTTTATTATCCTTAGTTTGTGGATATACATAACATGGTTTTTTAATTTTAAGTTAGTAAGATCCTTAATATTGAGGAGTTAAGATTGTATTTCCATTTATAATCAATTAAGATTGAATTCCATTACCCTTGTTGTATTTCCTTTCATAATCAATTAATCATACATTCATAGCACACAACATTGAGGAGTTAAGATTGTTCAGGTGTGGAATTTCGAGAGGAATGTCCATCTCGAGCTCATTTATATCAAGTCCATACCTACTAAATAATATTTATAATTTATATAATGCAATAAATAAATAAATATCAAGTTCGACTGCTGACCGTAGAGCTGGGCATGTTTGACCCGATCCGAACTGAACCGACGGCCTAGATCGATGCGAATCAAGTTGGGCCATTCAGATCCGAATGTTTTTCGGATCGAGTTCTGATCGTGGTCAATCCGGACTGATCCGATCCGAAACTCGATCCAAATGGATCCGATCTGATCCGATCATGAGTGGATAAACCACATGCATTCACGGTGGACCCCAACAGAGTTTACTTAGTAAGTCCGTGAGATTCTTCCATAGTACCGTACATAGTAGGAATTTCTAAATTAATGATGTGGATCATCATATGGTTCTGCTGACTGGGCCAGCAGAGACTGCGCGAGCCTTGCAAGCAAACCTCTTTTATTGGGAAAGCACATTGGCTGGTGTATTTATTATACCGACACACTAGCTATATAGTTGTTGTAGGTACATGTTGTGTGACGTGTGCTAACGCTCCTCGAGCTCCGAGTTGTACGAACGGTTCAAAAGAAATCAAAGTTATATGGGCCCCACAGTGATGTATTTATTATATCTACACTGTTCATATATTTTTAGAGATTATTATAGAGCATAATCCAAAAAATGAAAATATCCAAAGATCATCCGGACCACACCACAAATAGCAGCAGAGATAATGATTTTCACCATTAAACAATTCGTGTGGTCCACTTGATAGTTAGATCTGTCTTATTTTTCGTCTCAAGCCTTAAGACGAGCTCGCCAATTGGATGGATGGTTTGGATATAATACATACCCCATGATCAAACCCACAGAACTTGTTAACGCCAATATAACAATGCACTCACATCACTGCACTTTCGTGCACAACACACAACACTACACAGCTGTGCAAATACATGTCATGCAAAGGCGAGCAGAGACGCGCCTCGAGCTCCGAGTTGTACAAATGGCTCAAATGAGATCAAAATTACATAGGCCCCACAATGATGTATTTATTATATCCATACCGTTTATCCATTTTTCGTGATCATTTTAGAGCATTTGAAAAAAAATAATTTTGAATCATATCTAAAGCTTAAATAGACCACACCAAAAATAACAACGAGGATAATGATTTTCACCGTTAAAAAATTTGATCCGAATCGTACCCAACCTGATCTGACTCGGTTTCCCTGACCGAGTCGGACTCGGTTTGGGTCAGGCCAACCATGCATCGGATCAGTTCGAGTCAGTCCCAGACTCGGTCCTGGATCGAATCAAGTTCAGGTCAGCCTATGTAGATTTCAGACCGAATCGAGTTGGACCCAATCCGATGCCCAGCTCTACTTACCGGTGGTTGGACTGGCTAGTTGCGGTAGGAGCAAGGCGACCGGGTAGGGCAGGGACGACCAGATAGTCGAGTAGAGGCGATCGGGGCAGGGCAGGGACCGCTAGACAGTCGAGCAGAGGCGACCGGGGCAGGGCAGGACAGTCGGACAGTCGATCAGGGGCAACCAGGCAAGGTAGGGACCATTGGACAGTCGAGCAGGAGCGATCGGGCGGGGCAGGGTCCCTGGACAATCGAGCAAGGGCGATCGGGCAAGGCAGGGACAGCCGGACACTCGAGCAGGGATGACCGGGGTAGGGCAGGGATGGCGTTTGGACAGATTTTTCGGTCGAAAGATGTTCCAAGAATTGATTTTAGCTCCATGGTTGGGGTAAAGACCCCCTTCCCGAGCTGTTGGACAGTTCAGATCAAAGATCCGGCCATCATCTAGGCCGTACAACGCCCCGCAACGTTCGAGAAAACCAGACGTGCATAAGGTGCGAAAAATCCTGCACTGAGATGCTCGGTGGGCCCCATGGTGATGTTTTTGAAGAAATCTACCCCGTTCATTGGATTCCTGGCGAAATTTCAGTCGGAAAGGAGTGGTTTTGGTCGAGTTTTGGTGCGGCCCACTTATCAACACACCTTGTCATTCATCCTGCATTTTTCGACGATTTACGTGTGTACACGTGCATGGGTCTAAAGAGACCTCATAGGTACGGTCGGTTTGTCCCCCTGGTTGTAATGAATGGTTCGGATCATCAGTTTAAATGATGATGGTTGCCCACCGAGCTTTGTCCATTCCGACAGCGTCCATTGCTAGCGAGAGTTTAAAATCGTGTGGGTCAGCGCCTCTTGACCGGGCGTCCCGGTCCAGTGCACGTTGAGTGCACTAGCACTGCCAGTGGGGTCCACTTGTGATGTTTCTGATAAATCTACTTTGTTCATCTATTTTGCCACCTCATTTAAGGGGTTGAGACCAAAATTGAAGCATATCCAGATATCAGATGGGCCCCAAATCAGTGTTTTATGAGCTGATCTATCTGTTGGGTGACTTTCACAAGGATACAATGGCTGAAATTCGACGTATACGGTTAATTTAGGGTCCTCAGGCCAGATATAAAGTTTCGAGTCAAACGGATGGTGAGAACCCTATGATCTTGCATGCAGGACGACTTCAGGCCTTTTTATCGTTGATCACTTGATTTTCTCGGATTTTTGGCGTGTGAATTCTTCAATCACGATCCCCTAAGATCCGTCCCTTGCCTTGGTGATTTCTGAGCATTAAATCCATACTTTTAGTACCCTTTTTCAGTCCAAGCTCTTAAATTCACCTCACAACACAAACACGATTAAAATAGGACGTTCAATATTATCATGTTCGTAAAACCAAGCAATAACTAGGGTTTAATATGCAATATTTGACCCTCAACACAATCCCCAACCAACATTTTACTAATCCCGAGCAAAGTATGCGAAAAATATTTTAAGAATTATAGGACAATTCTTATAAACTCAAGTGGTTTTTTAAAAACAATCCACATACTAGAATTCTAAAATTCATTCATGTCAAGCATTACTTTCTCCTAGACTCAAGTGCATAGTAAACTTCATGGTCGAGTTCAAAGTATTAATCCATCAATTAGAATAATTCTAAACATTGAGTTTCATGGGTGTATAGAATAACCTTGACTTATTACAATTAAGGATCCAACCGTCAATTTTCATGATAACATTGGTAACAAAAAGAGTATTCCGGATAACCCAACCTAAACCAAAACTTGTCTTACAATTCAGCCTTTTTATTCTTCTAGTTTTTTATTTTTCCATTGATGGCTTCACGTTGCAACAACCTTTTTAAAGATCTTTAACAGGTAGCCATTTTTAATGACAACTATTTTTTATCTGGATATTCTTCTCTCTCTCTCTCTCTCTCTCTCTCTCTCTCTCTCTTTTTAAAGAACATGATGGACAAATTCCCCAGGTTGGTTCCTTCCATGCTTAATGATTACCAGGTTAATAATTTAATATTGAACTGAAACCTTAATGTGTAAGCTAGATGTGACATGTGAAATCATGACTCAATCAATGTTTAAAATTTCTAATCACGGATAATAATCCGAACTTAACCATGAAATCTAACAGGTAGCTAAATCCAAGAGTCATAAATTACCAACATTACGTATCTTATACTTCTAAATCAAAGGCAGCCGTCAAAATCACTTCAAATTCACAAAAATTTCTAGAAAAATTGTTAAAATTTTCACAATTTTTACTCAAGACCAAGAAAATACTGATTAGGTAACTTAATCTCTCATCCCCAACCTAAAATCTATATTGTCCTCAATGTAAAAGATATAAGCATGCAATGCACATGTGACAATGAAAGTAAAGGAGAAGTGATGGAAAGATAGTACCTGGTGAGGAAATTGAACAACTTTTTTCAAAGAGATCTCAGCGTGAAGGTGGCTCCGCACAAGAGTTAAACCAACAAAAGCAAACTACCCAAACGACATAAAGCCGACTATCCTAGAACGACAAAAAACAAACTAATAGCCTAGTCCTATGCAAGCAGTAAACCTACCTATACCTCCATCAGACTAGGAGATCAATCCTGATACACAGGATTTGTTAGAGGCATGGACATGTCCTCTGAATCAAATTTCTTGACAAATGGCTTTAATTGATGTTCATTCTCTTTAAGCTCATTACCATTGTCTAGCTTTCGAATTTCGACAACCCCATAAGGATAAACAGTGATAATGATGAAAGGGTCGGTCTAATGAGATCGAAGCTTACCCAAAAAGAGATGTAATCGAGAATTATAGAAAAAGACTTTCTGACCTGATGTGAATGATTTTTGCAAAATGTGTTGGTCATGAAATGCCTTTATCCCGTCCTTGTAAATTTTCGAGTTCTCGTACGCATCGTTTTAGATTTCTTCAAGTTCATTTAACTGAAGTTTGCATAGCGAGCCAGCGTTGTCTAGATTGAAATTTAGATTTTTGATTACCCAGTAGGCTCTATGTTCCAACTCCACAGGCAAGTGGCAGGCCTTCCCATAGACAAGTCTAAAGGGAGATATTCCAATAGGGGTTTTAAATGCAGTACGGTAGGCCCATAAGGCATCGGTCAATCGGATTGACCAATCCTTACGGTCAAGGTTAACTGTTTTCTCCAAAATGTGTTTAATTTCCCTATTGGATATCTTAGCTTACCCAATTGTTTATGGGTGGTATGGAGTACTCACCTTATGAGAAATACCATATTTTTTCATTAAATTCTTGAATTGTCCATTATAAAAATGTGAGCCTCCTTCACTAATGATAGCTCAAAGCATTCCGAATCGAGAAAGGATGTTTTCTTTTAAGAATTTAATGACCGTTCGATGGTCATTATTTCAGCATGGGATCACTTTGACCCATTTAGTGACATAGTCTACGACGAGCAAAATGTATAGATTTCCAAAGGATTGGGGGAATGGTCCCATAAAATTGATGCCCCAACAGTCAAATGCCTCTATGATAAGGATGGGGTTCAAGGGTATCATATTTCGATGGGACAATGCTCCCAATTTCTAACAACGCTCATAAGCTTTGCAAAACTCATCAGTGTTCCTGAACATAGTAGGCCAGTAAAAGCCACACTGCAAAATCTTAGCCATGGTCTTTTTAGCAGAAAAGTATCCACCACAGGCCTGTGAGTGATAGAGGAGATGACACTCTTATGCTCATTGTCTGACACACATCTCCTTAAGATTTGGTCTAGACAATATTTAAATAAATATGAATCTTCCTAGAAGAATTTGAGCACCTTGGTAAAAAATTTCTTCTTATCTTGCGCAGTCCAATGTATCGGTGAGAAACCTATGGCAAGATAATTGGCAATATTAGCGAACCAAGGTGAATGGGAGACTTTGAACAATTGTTCGTCAGGGAACATGTCATTGATATGTGTCGTCTCAAGGGAATCAGAGATATTAAGGCAAGAAAGATGGTCAGCCACTACGTTTTCTACTTCCTTTTTATCCTTTATTTCTAAATCAAAATCTTGGAATAGGAGGATCCATCTTATTAGGTGGGGCTTAACATCGTTCTTAGAAAGAAGATACTTGAGCACCGCATGATCTGTGTAAACGATGATCTTGAATCAAATCAAGTATGACTTAAATTTGTCCAAAGTGAACACTACGCCCAAGAGTCCCTTTTCCATAGTCGAGTAGTTCACTTAAGCATGATTTAGAGTTTTACTTGCGTAATGGATAATGTAGGGTTTCTTTTCTTTTTTCTGGCTTAAAACCGCCCCAAGAGCATAATCAAACACGTCACACATAAGTTCAAAAGGAAGGCTCCAGTTAGGTAACTGCATGATAGGTGCAGTGGTCAACATACCCTTAAGCTTCGTGGCAGCTTCCTGGCATTGCTCAGTCCACTCATATGGTGCATCCTTTTGAAGTAGATTACATAGAGGACGAGAGATGATACTAAAGTCCTTTATGAATCGTCTGTAAAAACCGGTGTGTCCTAAGAAGGATTGCACGTTAGAAATGTTCTTGGGTGGAGGTAGGTTAGAGATAAGATCGATTTTAGCCTTATCTACCTCGATTCCTTTAGAAGAGATGATATGTCCAAGGACAATTCCCTTACAAACCATGAAATGACACTTCTCCTAATTAAGTACCAAATACTTTTCTTTACACATTTAAGATTCTCTAAGCACTCGCTGAAAGATGGACCGAAGACAGAGAATTCATCCATGAAGACCTCTAGATATTGCCCCATCATATCAGAAAAATACTCATCATTCATCGCTGAAAAGTGGCGAGGGCATTACATAGTCCGAATGACATCCTTCGCTAAGCAAAGGTGTCGTAGGGACATGTGAATGTAGTCTTTTTCTAATCTTCAGGGGCTATCTCTATTTAATTGTAGTCTGAATACCCGTCAAGTAAACAGTAATAAGAATGACCAACTAACCTTTCCAGAATTTGACTAATGAAGGGCAAAGGAAAGTGGTCCTTCCTCGTGACGGTATTCAACTTCCTATAGTTAATGCACATTCTCCAACTAGTAGTAACTCTAGTTGGCATGATTTTATTGTTGGCATTGGCTACGATAGTGATTCCAGACTTCTTGGGAACCACCTGAGTTGGACTCACCCATTGACTATCGGATATAGGGTATATGATACCCACATCCAATAATTTAAGAATTTCGGCCTTAACCACTTCCTTTATGTTTGGATTTAATCTACATTGTGATTGCCGAGAGGTCTTCGCTTTATTCTCAAGATAAATGCGGTGAGTACAAATCGAATGGTCAATTCCCTTGAGATCCGCAGTCGTCTATCCAAGGGCTCCTTTATGCTCAATGAGAGTAGATATGAGCATACTCTCCTGTTCTTGCTCAAGGTGGGATGAAATTACAACTAGGTATGTCTCATCTTGACCTAAATAGACATATTTCAAATCAGAGGGTAAAGGTTTTAGGTCAAGCTTTGGTGCCTTGAGGTTAGACGGAAGAAGCACTTCACTAGTTTGGGGCAACTTTTCAAATTGTGGCCTCCACTGGTTAACTTCAAGTACCAACGCAGTATCAAGCATGACACTCATCTCCCTAATCATGTCATCATCAAAATCATAAGAGTGGGCAAGGCACATCTCTAGAGGATAAGGTCAGAGGCGTTCTATCTTCCACGAAAGAGTCAATCATGTAAATGTTGTGGAAATCGTTATCATCCTATAACCGTCTGCTGTATTGAAAAAGATGTTCAACTCTAATGTCATATTATCGAAAGACATACTCATGACTCCATTCTTGCAATTAATGATTGCGTTTGAAGTGGCAAGGAATGGGTGACTAAGAACAATGGAAATTTGAGTGCTCATGTTACTGATGGGTTCCGTATTCAGGACGATAAAATTTACAGGGTAGTAGAATTTGTCAACCTGGACCAACACATCCTCAATTATCCCTCTCGATACACGAAAAGAGCGATCAACAAGTTGTAGTGTGGTTAAGGTGGGTTTTAATTCACCCAAACCTAACTGTTTGTACACCGAGTAGGAAATCAGATTTACGCTCGCTCCTAAGCCAAGAAGTGCGTGCTCAATTCGGTAGTTCCCGATTACACAAGGTACAGCTGGTCTACCAGGATCTTTGAATTTCTGTGGCACATCTTGCTTTAGGATGACACTCACTTTCTCAGTCAAGAAGATTTTCTTTTGAATATTTTACTGTCTTTTAGTTGTACACAAGTCTTTCAGGAATTTGGCATCTAGAGGTATTTGTTTTATGACATCAAGTAGAGGAATATTGACCTTCACTTATTTCAATACCTCTAGAATGTCCTGAGAGTTAGAGAGAGATTTTGGTGCAACCAACCATTGGGAAAATGGAGCAACCGGCTTCCCTTGAGGTTCCGGTTCTAATTCTTGTGGAGCATGGCAAAATCTATCATCTTTGTTTTCTTTCGGTTCCTTAGGCTTTTCAGCCATAAGCTGAATGGTTTTGTCAATGGTCTTCCCACGCCTAAGAGTGGTGATAGATTTAGCTTGCTCATTTGATTTGAAAAGCTTGGATCACTTATCTCATATTGCGGTTTAGGATTGAGGAGAGTTGAGCAGGAAACATCCCCTTTTCTATAATCGTTATACGTGAATCCATCTTTTGCATAAATTTTGTAAGTTCTCGTATTGCTTGAGTAAGCTCTTGTGTGAAATTTTGAATAGGTTCTTCTTGAGGTTTCCCTTGATTTGGATTTTCATTGAAGAAACCTTGAGGGGTAGCAGTTTGTCCATTCCTCCAATTGAAGTTTGGATGATTTCTCTAACCAGAATTGTTTGTATTGGAGGTAGGTCCATTGAAAGGTCTTTAGTAATTGTTCATGGCATTGGATTGGTCATTCAATACCTCTTGAAAGGTAGGTATTATTGGACAATTTTCAGTTGTGTGAACGTTGCAGGCACAAATACCACAAACAATTTCCTTATCCTTGTCCTTCTTTAATTTCATTGTCTCGAGTTTCCTGGTGAGATAAGCCATTTGAGCATTGATATCATCGTCCTCTTTCAGGAGATACATTCCACCCCTCTCCTTGGATTGAGTCGGCCTAGACATGGTGCTTGGTTTTGGGTATGTGTCCCATGATTGTGCGTTTCAGCAAGTCTATCTAAGTAGTCTCATACATCATTGACATTTTTATTCATGAGTTCCCCATTGCACATTGTCTCGACCAATTGGTGCATGGAAGATGTCAGACCATCATAAAAGAAGCGTGTAATGTGCCATGTTTCAAATCCGTGTTGTGGGCATGAACTGACAAGATCCTTAAACTGCTCCCAACATTGGAAGAATGTTTCATCCTCTTTTTGGGCGAAGTTCATGATTGACTTTCTAAGGGTGTTCGTTTTATGATGTAGAAAAAATTTCTTTATGAACTCCCTTATCATGTCATTCCATGTGCTAATAGATCGCGGACGTAGTGAATACAACCACGTCTTAGCTTTCTCTTTCAAAGAAAAGGGAAAGAGTTTCAGCCTGACCGTGTCATCAGACACGTTAGGAAAGTATAAAGTGGCTATGATCTCATCAAACTCTTTCAAGTCTAAGTACGGATCTTCTGACTCAAGCCCATGAAATTTAGGAAGGAGTTGGATCACCCCTGGTTTGATATCCATGTGTCTCATATTCTTTGAAAAAATCATGCATGAGGGCATACTCACCCCCGCCGGTTGTAAATAATCTCGTAAAGTACGAGGCGGGGGTGCTTAATGCACCTCATTCTCATCCTGGATGTCCTCCACCCTAGGTTGGGGTAGAAGAGGTTAGTTTGTAGCCATCACTCCAATTAATTCTAGGGATTTCGAGCACTGTCTAATCCTATGATAGATAGTTAACCCCTCAACTAATCCTCCTTCAGTCAAGAGATGTCGAGTGTTGTCACGGACCCACTTGATTATGAAACACTCGCAGCCCTCAATCTCAGATTTTAACCTAAATCTAAAAAGGAAGAAAGGAATATAAATCTAGAAAGAAAGAAGAGTTGGAAAAAAGTTACCAATTTAGAAGTTCCTAATCAAGATCCTGCAAAATTAAACAAAACAAGTCAATTTCTAAAAATAGAAAGTAAACTAGTTTCTAAAAAAGAAAAATTTTTAAAAATTGAAAATAGAAAGTTTCTAAAAATAAATTAGGAAAGTTCTAACCCTAAAAATAGAAAGTAAATTAGTTTATAAAAATAAAAGAAAACCTAAAATTAGAAATTTCTAAAAATAGAAAATAAAACCCTAATCCTAAAAATAGAAAAATAGAGAAATTAGAAGGAGATTACCAATTTAGAAAGTCTATATCAAAATCCTACAAAACAGGAAAATTAGGTTAGTTTCTAAAAATAAAAGAAAACCTAAAATTAGAAAACTAGAAAAAAAACTAATCTTAATCTAATTCTAAGACTAATTAATCTCAGAAAAGCGTAACCGTCAATCCCCGGCAACGGTGCCAAAACCTTGTTCAGAACCCCAAGTGTAGGGCTGCGATGTAGTAATAATCTCAGTAAGACTCAGGTCGAATCTACATGGACTGAACCTTGTATGTAATCTGAAAGTAACCAGAACTAGAACTAAAAGAAGATGTAATCTTAAATTAAGGAATTTTAGACTAAAACTTGTAAAATTTAAAGGTGAGAAATTAGGGTTTACAAGGATCCACTTGTAGAGATCAGAGAGATCTATGCTTGATTCATGAACACAACTGGATTTAGAGTCCCATCTTCATCCAGTTGAAGGATATAACATTAAAAATCAAATCTGAATTTCCTTTGATCTAGTTTTCAAGAGATGAGAGGTATGAGAATTAGACTTGATTCCATCACAAAACCATGCCTATGAGACAAAGTAAACAACATAATTTAATCAATCCACATCCACTGCGAGAGTTATGAACATAGGGGAGGATTTCATCATCCAACCAAGTCCATGAGATGATGGTGGACAACAAGGGTCCTACGCTCACAACCTCTAAACATGCATAGAAAATACTCAAAGTTATCACAAATCCATTGTAATTTAAGTCACAACAAACCATTAAAAACTATGAATATTCTATATAATCAAATTATAATAAAAGAGAGTTCATAAAATATAAATCAAAGCCGTAGGAAACACCCCATCACGCTACAAGCTTCACCTCTTAGCCCTAGTTAAGAGGTTTAGCTTATCATAGACATGATTAGCCTAAAATCTCTTAAAAAAATATAAATAAACAAGAACAAAAAACAGGGAAGGAAGAACTCTTTTGGAAACGGCTGCCCTCCAAACTTTCTCTCTCTCTCTCTCTCTCTGAAACGGCTGCCCTCCAAACTTTCTCTCTCTCTCTCTCTCTCTCTCATTTGCTCCCATGTCCCAAAGATTATTCTGAATGCCCCTCTCCATGTTTTCCTCTCCTTTTATAGGCATGAAGGGCGGTGGAAAACTCTTTACGCAACACCTTGCATGTGCAACCGCGAAAACACAACTCAACTTGCATTTGGACAGATTTTTCGGCCAAAAGATGTTCCAGGAATTGATTTTAGCTCAATGGTTGGGGTAAAGACCCCCTTCCCGAGCTGTTGGACGGTTTAGATCAAAGATCTAACCATCATCTAGGCTGTACAACACCCCACAACATCCAGGAAAATCGGATGTGCATAAGGTGCGAAAAATCCAGTGCTGAGATGCTCGGTGGGCCCCATAGTGATGTTTTCAAAGAAATTCACCCCGTTCATTGGATTCTTGGTGAAATTTCGGTCGGAAAGGAGTGGTTTTGGTCGAGTTTTGGTGTGGCCCACTTATCAACTCACCTCGCCGTTCATCCCACGTTTTTTGGCGATTTACGTGTGTACATGTGCATGGGTCCAAAGAGACCTCATGGGTACGGTCGGTTTGCCCCCCTAGTTGCAATGAACAGTTCGGATCATCAGTTCAGATGATGATGGTGGCCCATTGAGCTCCGTCCGTTCGGACAACGTCCGTCATTGGCAAGAGTTCAGAATCGCGCGGGTCAGCTCTTCTTGACCGGGTGTCCCAGTCTAATGCACTTGTGCACTGGCACTGCCAGTAGGGTCCACTTGTGATGTTTCTGATAAATCTACTTCGTTCATCCGTTTTGCCACCTCATTTAAGGGGTTGAGACCAAAATTGAAGCATATCTAGATATCAGATGGGCCCCATATTAGTGTTTTATGAATTGATCTGTTTGTTGGGCCACTTCCACAGGGATCTAATGGCTGAAATTCGATGTGTACGGTTAATTTAGGGTCCTCAGGCCAAATATAAAGTTTCAAGCTAAGCGGATGGTGGGAACCTTATGATTCCATATGACTTTCAAGCCTCTTTATCATTGGTCACTTGATTTTCTCGGATATTTGGCGTGTGAATTCTTTAATCGCGGTCCCCTAAGATCCGTCCCTTGTCTTGGTGATTTATGAGCATTAAATCCATACTTTTAGCTCCCTTTTTCAGTCCAAGCTCTTAAATTCACCTTGCAACATAAACACGATTAAAATAGGATGTTAAACATTATCATGTTCATAAAACCAAGCAATAACTGGGGTCTAATATGCAATATTTAACCCTCAACACTGGACAGGCGAGCAGGGGAGAGCAGTCGACAAGGAGAGGGAGACCTCGGGTGAGCAGCACGCTAGCTGAGAGAGGGAGAGAGAGAGATAGGGAGAGGGAGAGCTCAGGCGAGCGGCGCGCTGGCTGAGAGAGGGAGAAAGAGAGAGAGAGAGATAGGGAGAGGAAGAGCTCAGGCAAGTGGCATGGTGGCTGAGAGAGGGAGATGAGAGAGACATGGAGAGGGAGAGAGGGAGAGGGAGAGCTCGGGTGAGCGGTGCTGGTGGCTGGGAGAGGGAGAGAGAGAGAGAGAGAGAGAGAGAGAGAGAGAGAGAGAGATAACTTAGGCGGTGTGGGTTCGGTTGGGTTGAGAAAGGGTAAGGATTTAGGTTAGGGTTTTTTAAATTGTTATATTCCCCTTCAATGAGTCGAGCTATATATCAAACTGAGTTGAGTCGAATCGAGCTCAACCCAACTCAAACTTGGTTCAAAAAATTTTTGAGCTAAAAAAAACAGCTCGACTCGGATCAAACTCAGTTTCGAACCGAGTCGAGTGAGTTAACCAAGCTAGCTCGGTTCATGTACAGCTCTAGTGGGATTGTTTATGTTTTATAATGTTTCAAAGATATGCCATCCGTTATCACTAGATGAACGACTCTGGTTAATGTATCACGCGCACCACCTAATCATGTGGATCCATACTTGAAGAGAATTAGGTGAGACCTGGGCCTCACCCAAACCAATGCGGCTCTTACTGTGGGGGCCCACCTTGATATATCTATTCTATATCCAAGTTGTCCATCCATTTTTCCATAGCATTTTAAAGCATGATCCCAAAAATGGAGAAGATCAAAATCTCCAGTGGACCATACTTTAGAAAATAGTGGTGATTGAACGCCTTACCATTAAAAACTTTTTAGGGCACAACTTATTGTTCATTAGGTGTTTATTTTCCATCCATTATGTGGTATGCCTTAGATTATGCCAATCTTACAGTGCAGGGAAAGCTATATTCAGTTTGACTGGTATTACATCGGTCCAACCGAATTAGTAGGGGAACCGCAGTTTGTAAGCTACATAGAATTACGTATTTTTTATTCGACCAAAAAGTGTGAGTCGGTTTGATTCAATTCAATGGATAGGTTACACAGATTTTAGGTAATCAGACTATTTAAATCCGATCGCAATTAGGGCTTGATATTAATATAAGCATTTTCTTTCTAAGGGCAATGGTTTACGAGGTGAGAGGGTTAAAAACTCTTGCAAGGGCTTGGGAAGGGATTTCCTCAAGGGTTCAGGGTTTTCCTAGACATGCATTGCAAAGGAAGATCGGGTGGCATAAATTTTAAGGTTTTAATTATAGTGAATCTTTGTCACTTTGTGCCATGGTTTTTTTCCGCAAGGATTTTCCACATAAAATCGTTATATTCTGTATTAGCTTCCACAAAATCATAATATTATGTATTAGCTTCCTTGATTGTTTGATTATTATGTTTATTGTTATTGTTTTATTTTCATTGAATGTGCTTGCGCAAAGCACACGAATTAACGACGATATTATTGTAACACCCCATACTTTTCAATACTCGGGAGTTACCTTTGAAATCTAATTAGTGTATATATGTGTGGGAACAGAAAATCTTCTCTGCACACCATCGCCTGATAATTTATTAATTCATCCATCTCAATTGTTTAACTTAAGTAGTGATAACTCATAGTGCAACCATAAGGTTTGAGATCAATATGCCTTTGATTGACCCTTAATTTTAAAGCAAGATTTATATTGTTAATGTTTATTCAACTCATGATCTAAATCAACCGTGGAAACTTGTGATATCACACCCAAACACTTCAATCAAATTGCAAAGATGCACCAATCTCTCAATGTATGTTTTAAACTGATATGCACAATCTGTAAACTAATCTTGGTTTAGGCCATTCCTATAACCGATATCGAGATTAGCCCATTTAGTTAATTATACATCAATCTAACCATATAGAACAATCTTCACCCATAGATCAAGTCAACGATCCATTGATTTTCAAAATGTACCATCACGTCATCATATCTACCATTCATCAACTCCACAACTAATGATTGGGCTTTCCACAACTAGGATGTAATAATCAACTATCAAATCTTTAAAACTCAATGGTAAAAGACCTTTTGGATAGTCATTGGGTCCATGGAACCCTTTTTGAGTGGTGATGATTAGACTTCATAGAAATCTAACTATTGGGCGGTCAAAGAACACATCGTAGCGCACAAAACCCCTTGTAGTGTGCCTTTAAGCTATGGATCTGCCTCATTCATGGATCAGGGTCTAACCCAACCAGTTGAAGTGAATGGATAGTAGAAATTAATTTGGTCACACATTTTGTGGACCCCACTTTACGTCTGCGAGTGACTAGCGAAGGTGCACCCATTGTACACCGAACCCAACATCGGGTCAACCCTATGAAAACCGATTGAGGAAGGTTTTCTTCCTCTTTTCCCGTCGTGTGCGGCTTCAATGGAGCAGTGTTTGTTTGGTGTTGTTGGGTCCACCCTCATCATCCTGATAGATGATTTGGATCGTCCGTCATGCCTAGATGGGAATTTAAACCACACCCCCACAAACTTCACACGTTGTAACACATGCACCCTACACACGATCTTAGACACAAGTAGGGTTGTGTGTTAGGTGTTTTCTGAAAGTGGAGGATCTGCATTTGTTGCATTGGTGGAAATTCGAGTCATCCTAACACTTTTCATCTTAGCCATCAAGTCCCTTAAATCTTAGCCCTTCGATCTAGGGTTTCATCAGCTAAGAGAGAGACGCGTGTGGAGGGAACGTTTTTCGTTTGGAATGCTGGCATGATCCCATCCATCGATTCACTTCTAGAAGTTTCTCGAATCATCACAATCGTTGAATCCAGGGAAACTAGTGACTTCTCTCACGGCAGTCACAAGATCTCGCACGAGATCCCATTATCTCAAGAAAACCATTTGCAACAAAATATCTCAGAACCCACTGGGTTTTTGTCTAAATCTTTATGAGTGTTGGGTCTATAAGTTTTTAGGAACCAATCATATCCATACATGGTTAACAGTTTAGAGGGATATCCATCCTATCAGAATCTGCCATTATCATGGCTACCTTCTTCTCCAATCGACTGAAATCACACCATTCCGAACTAGGTTTCATTTTTCTAATCAAAGATGTTCATCATGTGGCCCATTGCTCTAGAAAATCATCAAAGTCAATGGATAGGGGCCATGCAAACAAAATTTGTTTTAAACAGTTAATTGTCTTTGAGTTGCTCGGATTAGAGTCGATTTTACAAATAATCATGTAATCAACTGTCGAATTCTCTGGACAAATCGAAAACCTGTATAAGTTACTTTTTAGGGCATCCCTTTCCAAAAATAAAAAAAGTTAAGAGAGGGGAGCAAGCATCATTTTTTTTATTGCACTGAGTTTGGTCGACTTAGTTCAAGTTGGACGTTAGATCTGGTCTAGGTAGTCTCCAGTTGTTGTTTGTTCAATAGAGAGAGATAAGAAGAAAGGAAAGGAAAAAAAAGAAAGATAGTTAAGTAAGAAGGAAAAGCAAAAGAATTGAGAGAGAGAGAGAGAGAGAGAGAGAGAGAGAGAGAGAGAGATGGAGAGTCATCTGTCGAGTCAACTCAGGGTTGTGTCGACTCGTTGAGTCACATTTTGTTGGAATCTGGTTGGATTCGGATTTCCTTGTTGGGTCGTCCAGGGAGAAAGAGAAGAAAGAAAGGAAGGAAAGAGAAGAAAGTAGGGGAACAAGAGGAAGATTGTGAAGAAGAATGAGAGAAGAAAAGGCAGGCAAGTCATCTGCTCATTGAACCGAGTTCACTTAGGTTCAGGTTTGGCCCAAAACTTTGTTGGGTGTTGGCTCAAGAGAAATCAAGGAAGAAGGGAGGAGATCGAGGAGGAGGCTTCGAGTGTGGCTCGAGTTGTGTCAGGTCGAGTCGCTGATGTAGTATCAACTACTGCCAAGTTGACTCATCAACTCTCTAATCTTGGGATGAGTCCGGAGCTTCGGGGCTAATCTATGACCAGACATCCAGTCCAAGCATCAGATGGCTGCAAGAAGAGAAGTCTCATCAAGGTTATCGACTTGTGTCATCTTGAGGTAAAGGTAATTAAGCCAACTTCATACTATGTTAACTTGGTGAGTATTGCTGAGTTAGGCTTTGTTGGAGGTCTAATTGTGGTTCACCTTCAGTTCAACCACTGAAGTAAGCTTTACTAGTCAGCAAGTTCGTGGTTCAATCAAGTTAGGCTGAGTTGGCCCAAGTCGGGTTAAGTCAACGGCTAAGTGATTCTCTATCCTTTGCAATTTCCAAAGCTTACTTATAGGTTGGATTATGATTATTCTTAACTTCTTAATGGTCCGAGTGTAGGAAAACATGTTTTCTCAAATTGGAATCTACCTATTTCGATCAACCGAGTTGGGAGTTCAAGTTAAGTTGAGAGGTAAGTATCTTTATGCCATATTGAGGAATTTAGATTTAACTCTCGAATTAAATATTGTAATGAAACTCAAATTCTCAAAACCCTAACCCTAGGTTTGAATGGTAAATGAAATTCTGTCAAATTCTCGATTTACACTCTATTGATAATCCAAATTCTACACGACTAAGCTTTAGGGTTAATCTTAACCGATCGTAGGGTGTAATGTTGTGATCTAATCATATAATTCTTATAATTTATGGTAGGATTTGATTCTAGAATGAGTATATGTGAATCTAAAACATCAAGAGTGGGGTCTGACTCTAATGTGAGGATCACCCTTCAAGCCTTCCCCCATTTTAATAAATAGATTAGTTTCATTTCTTTTATCTTTAGTACTTAACCTATTGTTTATGCTTAGTTTACATGGATAATCTAATTAATTCTAGTTCTTTACCTATTATAGGATGAAATTTTAGTAATCTTACATGTTGTAGGATTTAACATGCTTTGAAACATGGAATTTATTTCTCTAATCTTGTTAAGTAGAATATATCACATGTGTATTGCTATTGACATTATATGTAAATGGAAGTGATGAGATTATGTGTTTTGAAGGATTTTTTTGATATGTGGTGTTGATTGCCACTTGGAGAATTAGATTTAGTGTTGAAGAATACCACATTGTGGATTCGAAATGATGATTGAGAATCTATTGTTATATGATATGGATATGTACATTAGAGATTCCTCAAACTAGTGACCGTTTTGTGAGTGGATTAAATGTTATTTGGTCGTAGCCTTACTATCTTATGGATTATTTGTGCCTGTATAGCTTGTGGCTTGAGCTCCTTTTATATCTTTGAATGGACTTGATGCCTACTATGGCTTGTTGAGAGGAACCCTTTTATTGAATTTATGTATAAATTTGTGATGGTAAGGTCTATTTGATGCATCATGATAGGCCACTAGTTGTGGAGGGTTATATAAATGGAATAATGTGAATTCATTGTATTACAATCACTATTTAGAACCATTATAATATATTAAAATCTTACTTGTTAAAGCCTCATAAGCCGGGGATGGTGGTATGAAATACTATGCTTGAGTTGTTAGCCAATGCTGGGTGACAAGCCCCACATAGTGACCCTTGAGCTTTTTTAAAATGATCGTTTGTAATTGGACTAATAACGGTTGGGCTAATCATGCATTTCATGATATACAGGTGATATTAGGTGCTAATCTGGATGTTGTGGTAGCACACGTACCCTTTCTTGAGGTATTTTCGTTAGCTCCCAGACCATTGTTGATCAATCTAATTTGTGTAAGCTAGTCACTTGAGCCCGTACTTATTGTACTTTCGCTGGTGACTAGCCATTTGAGATTGGATGTAGGTTTTGTCTACTTGTGTGTTTTTGCCCAAAGCCAGCTAGATGAGCATCCTTAGGCTGATGTGCATATGCATGCATCCATGCATTTAAATAAGATTGCATTATGAATTATTTTGTATGATTCTTATTTTAAAACTATTCTTAGCTAATATGATGGATTGTAATCTCATTGGTCATGATTATTATGAATGGTTTAGTGTAGACCTATCTTGGCAAAATATGTTTAACTATTATGATGGTTTAGTAAATCTTGAGGGGTATGTCTCACTAAGATAGCCATTGACAATATCGAATCATATTCGATTGGTGTAGGGGATGTAGATAATATGCAGTTTGGTGCTCATGTGGAACATGAGGACCTAAATGATCTTACAACTCTAGATTATATATTTCATTTATATTAATTTTGTACTTTCCAGTATTTTTAAGACTTGAGTCATTGGTTTGTATAAGCCATGTGGGCAGCCACTTGTATATCTTGGGTATTTAAATGTATATTCAAACTTTCCCTTTATGTTTAATTTGTCTCTCTTCTTTGTAATGTTCACTTAAAAAAAATTATATTGTGAAATATGGGCTATCTTTAAAGGTTAACACTTGGGATTTAGAAAAATGAGTACTAAACTCGAGTTATGAAATCCAGACCATTATAATTATATCTAAATTTCTAATGCCTAGGGTTGATCCGAGTTTGTTGTGGCTTAGGATTATATCATAATAGTGTGAGATAAGAGTTTGAACTCCAATAATGTGGTATCAAAGCGGCGGGTTTAAGGATGTTCGGGAATTTTACGAAGATGTCAGGGTCGAAGTTTGATTTACAAAAATTTGATAGGAATAATAATTTTAGTTTATGTCAGTGGAAGGTTAAAGATATTATAGTATCACAAGGGTTGACAAAGTGTTGTTGGAGACTAAAATAGAGAAGTTGTTAGATGATGACAGGAGTAAACTCAGGGAGAAGGCTATGAGCAACATTTGTGCATGTCTATTGGATGAAGTTATGTACAACATTCTGAATGAGGAATCTCCTCTGAAGATGTGGAAAAAAATAGAAGACCTACACATAGTGAAGCTGGTCACTAACAAGTTATTTGTAAAGAAATAACTTTTTAGACTACAGATAAATGAATGATTCGAACTCCTGAAGCACATAAGCTTATTTATGAGGGTATGTATCGACTTGTTAAGGCTCGGAGTGATGATCAAGGATAAAGATAAAGCAGTGCTACTTCTAGCATCACTTCCAACATCATATGACCATTTCGTCACTATTGTATTATATGGGAAGAGTACAGTGAAGCTGGAAGAGATCACTATGGCTCATATTTCTAACAAGATGAGGAAGAAGTCAAGCGAAGGGGACTCTCAAGTGAAAGGATTAGTTGCGAAAGGGCGTTAGAGACGTGTGAGATCTATTGAGCGATCTCGGTCTAATAAGAAGAAAAGTCTAAATTAAAATCAAAGGCTAAGAATATGCTTCTATTGTGGCATAAAGAGAAACTTCAAGAGAAACTGCAAAAAATAAAAGGATAACTTAGAAAGCAATGGTAAAAAGAACATATGCGAATCAACTAACATAACGGAAGAGAGTTCAGAAGAAGACGTCCTCTTAGTCTCTTCAAGTACGAGTCATCTCTCAGAGTCCCCATCAGATAAGACTTGCCTCAATTCCTATAAGTCCTATGGTGGTAAAAGGGTTCTAATGGGGAATGACACAGTATGCAAGACCATCAGAATAGGGACCATGAATGTAAGGATGTTTGATGGAGTCATAAGGACTATAGGTGATGTGAAGCATATCCTAGATATGTAGAAAATTTTGATATCCTTAGAGGTTTTAAATGCGAACGAGTGAACATTCACCGCATCTGGTAATGTATTAAAGATCATTAGAGGTGCAATGGTGTTAATGAATGGACAAAAGGTAGGAAATTTGTACAAGTTAATTGAGAGCACGATTATAGGTAAGGCTGCCACCACCTCACACACAAAATTCGGCACAGATGACACTAATCTGTGGCATATACGACTAGGGCATATGAGCGAGAGAGGCATGATAAAACTCCATAAACAGAAGCTACTGAAGGGAGTTCAAGTGTGTAAGGTGGATTTTTATGAGCATTGCATCTATGAGAAGCAATGCAGGGTAAGGTTTAAGTTTGCTACACATATTAGTAGCTGGTGGCTCAACTATATTAATTCTAATGTCTGAGGTCCAGTGACAATACCATCTAAGGGAGTAGTACGATACTTTGTGAGTTTCATAAATGATTACTTGAGGAAGGTTTGGGTTTACTTCTTAAAGCACAAGCTTGAAGTGTTCACTAAGTTCAAGGAGTGGAAAGTGAAAGTAGAGAAGCAAAGTGAGAGACAGGTTCAGTGTCTCACAGCAGATAATAATACTTAGTACAGAGAGGTGGGATTCATGGAATTTTGTAAAGAATAATGCATAACAGGGCACTTCTCAACTCCAGGGATCCTAAAGCAGAACAGAGTGGCAGAGATGATGAATATAACTCTATTGGAGAGGACAAGAAGTATATGGTTGTATGCGGGGCTACCTAAAGGCCTATGGATAAAAGGGGTTAACATGGTATGCTTTATTCTAAATCAGTCACTACAACGCTAAAATCAAAAGTTATAGAGGAATTCTAGATAAACAAGGATATCAATTACTTAGGAATTATGATCTTCGGGTGTCCAGCATATGTCCACATGTATAGTAGACAGAGGTTGAAGTTGAATCCTAAATCCAGGAAGTGCACATTTATTGGGTGTGAGAAAGGCATTAAGGGCTACAAGCTTTGGGATTCAGTTTCTAAGAACATAGTCATTAGCAGAAATGTCATATTTGATGAGGCATCGATGTTGAAGGCCAACAATGATGTGACAGGGAAGTTGAAAAAACATGGTGATACAGAGAAATTATCGGTGCAGGTGGAGCCAGTTGAGTGGGATACTGAAGGTGAAATTCAATAGGAATAAGAAACTGACCATAACTATCAGAAGGATACCCAAGAATATATAGTCAGGAATAGGGAAAAACAAACCATTAGAGCCTCGGTTCGATATAGGTTTGAGGACATGGTTTCTTTTACATTGTTCACAGGGAGTAGATCCCTCCACATTTCAAGAGGCAAAATCTAAAAATGATGGTAACAAGTGGATGTCGGCTATAGCAAAGGAGGATGTAATCTCTACATAGGAATCAAACATGAGAGTTTGTGGAACTTCCACAAGGTTAGAGGTCTATATAGTGCAAGTGGGTGTTCAGGAAGAATGAAGCATTAATAGAAAAAGATAGTGAAAAATATAAGCACAACTTGTAGTAAAAGGGTACTCAGAGAGGGAATGAGTAGATTACAATGAAGTTTTCTATCCATTTGTGAAATGCATGTTAATTAGGGTGTTACTCGCTATGGTAGCGGAATCCAATTTGAAATTGGAGTAGCTCGATGTAAAGATGACATTCCTTTATTTGAACTTTGAGGAAGTCATTTACATAAGTTAGCCTTAAGGATTCGATGAGCTTAATAAGGAAGGCCATGTGTGTAGGCTGAAGAAGTCCTCATATAGGCTTAATCAATCTCTGAGGCAGTGGTACAAGCGATTGAAATCCTATATTGTAGAGACTAGCTATATCATGTGTGAATACGATTGATGTGTGTATTACATGGTGCTTGAGGACGGGTCCTATACTCTACTGATGCTTTACATTGATGATATGTTCATTGCTGAAATGGACAAGAATGAGATACTCTTGCTTAGGTCTCTTTTATGGAGCTTAACATGAAGGATCTGGGTGTTGCGAATAAGATCTTAGGCATGGAGATACATAAAGACAGAGAATCTGGGAAGTTGTGGTCATCTCAAAGCGGTTATGTATAAAAGGTGTTAGGGAGGTTTCATAGGAAAGGTGCTAAGCCAGTTAGTACTTCTCTAGTAGGTCATTTTAAGTTGTCAAGCAAGCTATGTATAAGCATAAAAGAAGAGATTTCAAATATGTCATACGTGTCATACACGAGTGCAGCAGGGAGTCTGATGTATGCAATGGTTTATACAAGGCCGAATATCTCATAAACAGTTAGTGTAGTAAGGATATATGGTGAATCCAAGAAATGAGCATTGGAATGCTATTTAATGGATTCTCTAGTATCTAAAGGGCGCAGTCAATACTAGAATCATGTTCAGGGGACATGGAATTTCAGGTGGAGTAGTAGGCTACATGGATTCGATTATGTAGATTTGGACAATAGGAGGTCGACTACAGGATATGTTTCCACATAAGCAAGTAGACCAATATATTAAAGATCTATGTTATAGTCTACGATAATGTTGTCTACAATCAAGGTAGAATATTTGAATGTAATAAAGGTGTCAAAAGAGACTTATGGTTGAAAGATTTGATAAGAGAATTCGGATTGAAGTATGAGACAATTCAATTGTATTGTGATAGTCAGAGTGTTGTCCATTTAGTAATGAATCAGGTGTATCACGTAAGAACCAAGCACATCGACGTGAGGTTCCATAAGATACGAGAACTCATTACTTCAGGAGAGATTCTATTTCAGAAGATTCACACAGACGAGAATGTCGCGTACATGTTGATGAAGCTTGTGACCACATCAAAATTTAAGCATTGCTTCGGCTTGATCAATCTCTCTAGCCATTGATGAGATTGAGTACCACTGCACAGGGGTGCAGATGGAGCTGCGTTTTAGGTGGATAAAGCAGGGAGCAGTTTACGTTGCATGAGAGATCTTTAGGGTGACTTGGCAAAATGCAAGTTAACGTGGAGATTGTTATGTCACATGCCTTGGATTCTGTCAATTTGATAGTGTAGAGAAGGCCACATTTGGTTTAACCAGTATCTCATCGATCTAACCGAATTAGTGGGGAAATCACAATTTGTATGCTATATAAATTTGTGCATTTTCAGTTTGCGCAAAAAGTATGTGTCAGTTTGATTCAGTCTTACTAATGAGTTACTCACATTTGAGGAAATCAAAGTATTTAAGTTTGATCACAATTAGGGCTTGGTTAATATGGGTGTTTTCTCTAAGGGCAAGGGTTTATGAGGTGAGAGGGTTAAAAACACTTATAAGGGCTTGGGAATAGATTTTCTCAAGGACAAGGGTTTTCTTAGGCACGCATCCCAAAAGAAGATTGGGTGATGTTGTAATCGAAGAAAGTGAGTGGTGTAAACTCCAAGGTTTTGATTATAGTGGATCTCTGTCACTTTGTGCTGTAGTTTTTTTTTTCCCACAAGGGGTTTTCAAGTAAAATCAGTGTGTTATGTGTTTTATGTTTGCTTGCTTGATTGTTTGGTTATTATGGTCATTGTGATTGTTCTATCTTCGTTGAACGTACTTCCGTAAAGCGCATGAATTAGCAGTGATATTAGATTTGAATTTCTAATACGTAGGGTTGATCTATGTTTGTTGTGGCTCAAGATTACATCATAGTGGTGTGAGACAAGAACTGTAGGTCTAACACATTCAATCCGTTGATAAGGTCATATAAGAAGAGCCAGAACTCCAGCACATTCAACCAATTGATAAGGTCATATAAGCTTGGATGAAGGGAAAATACAAATATAAGCTTGATCATCCAAATCTTTTGTAACCCATTAATGGTCCATCACCACTATTTCCTATGGTATGGTCCAACTGATAATTGGATCTACTTCATTTTTTAGATCATGCCCTAAAATGATATGAAAAAGGATGGATGGCATGGATACATAATAGATACATTAAGGTGGGCCCATTGATAAGTACCACACCGTCTTGGGTGAGGCTGAGTCTCACCTAATCCACTCTGTCCATATTTGGTTTAAAAGGCCATCACTTAAAAGTAAAGTTGCCCTGATCATCAGGTGAGTCATAAGTTATGATAAGAAAAATTGACCAATGGCACAAATTCTATGCATATTTGTGACCCACCTAATCATTATATGGATCTCATATTTTGACACATGAAATCTACAATAAGGATCACCATATGATCCACACATTTTATCAAAGACCTTAATTAGAAAAAGCAATTTCCAAGCAACATTCACATGGTCTAGAAAGATCCTTAATTTATGAGACTTTTATAAGAGAAACTGATGAGTGGAGGAGGCCGAATGATAAAATGTGTTTAAAAGATAAGTTTAAGGTACCTTAGAGTGTCATTTAGGTGACATTTTCACTCTATAAATTTTTAACTGGGTTGCAAAAGGGTTACAACAAATCCACCTTCAGAATATATCAAATCTTCTTTGTAATTGGAGAAAGGCTTGGAATTTCTATAGAGATACTAAATACATATTTTAAAAAGAAAAAAAAATGGCCAGATATTTGAAAGGAGACTAGAGAGATGATCTTGTTGTGATTCTAAAATTATTCGGGGCTCTTATTTAAGGTGTTGTTTAGTCCTTATGAATGGTCATTGAGCCTTTCATGGTGCCGCTTGGTGCTCTGCCATTAGTTGCGATGCTGCCACAATTCTGCCACAGTGTGCAATTCAATGGCTTAGATCACACCTGTTCAAGTACAATTCAATTCAATAATTAATATGGCTCTCATCTGGACCCTTTAAGCTTTGACCTAGGATAAGCCTACGATTGAGATGACAATGCAAAGCATCTTAGGTGTGATTTGAACCTTGGACCTGCCAAAAGAGGTAAGACTTGTACTCTTCTTCTTAACTTAGCCCCTCTCACTTTTAAAAGTTAAATGAAAGGAAAAAACTTTTATTGTTTTAAAAGGATTTCAAAATGTACATTTTATTTTGGAAAACCATTAACATTTTCACCATACGGTCGTCCTCTAATTATACCTTCTAATGAACAGTTTGGATCATCACTTATGGAGGTAGAAAGTCCCAAGCTTGTGATTAGTGTTCTGCTGATGAAAGGTCAATAAAGCTTTAGTTATGATTCACATCCAACGAAAGAAGCCAAAAGTAAAGAGCGAAGGGCTAAGATCTTCCAAATATTAGAGACCTTTGGACATGGTCCATTTACATGAGGCCCACTTGATCAGTAATCCGGATCACCAAACCATTAATGTCACATACACTTGAGTTTGACAAAGTTAGGGCTATGGTCCAGGGATATAAATTATTGATTTGATGAATCCTACTTTGGAAGATCATTCCCTAAGATCTCTCCTATTGAAAGATCCTCGACCTTTAATCTTTTACCCTTCTTGAATTCAATGGCGAACTTTCTGTCTTGCAAAACATCAACAAATGTTTTAAAATGTGATACAGAGAAACTTTTGGAACATAATCAATCCAATCTAAGGTCATCCTATCAATTGTTTAGATGGTTTACTAGGATTTCATTGAATAATGATTAATAATTTAAATAATTCATTCTTGAGTTTGTTATATCATAATTTTTTTAAATTTATTTGATTACTATTTCTTTTGGAAGAGAGGAGAACTAGTGAATTATAAACAATTCATAAGAGTAAAATAGGATTTTATTTTCTTAAGGAAAATGAATTTCAATATGCACAGATCATATCTTTTATTCCACTTCCATTATCAATAGGGTAAGGACTTATGCTTGTTCGACTAAAACAACTAAAAAGATGGAAAGCTACTGGCAACTCAATTAAAGCAATTAGCCAAATGCTTTCCAAATCACATATATAGATATGAGAACTTTTAAAGTACCCTAGTTTGTCAAATAACGTGACAAGTGAGTCATAGAGTCCGGTGAGCACTACATGAAGACTACAAGTTGAAGACTCAACAAAGAAGATGTATTCAAAGGTCTCCAAAGGTTAATGAAAACCTCACATCCCATGACCAAAACACCTCAGGTAAAATACCCTTTAAAAAACTTTAATCAATCCCAAAACCATATAGGAAAAGACATTTAGTAGATTAGAAAATGAAAAACATAGTTGCAAGAATATATGAAACTATACAAAGTTTTTTTGCAATTATCGATGACATTGAACATTGATTTAATGACATCAAAACTCAGGTTTCGATAACATTGAGATGTATTCGATGTCATCGAAATTGTACCCAAATATGTCCAACAACCTTCGACATATCTCTGGAATTATTCGATGTAATCAAACTTTCCTCGATGGCATCGAATAATTCCTGAATTTTGATGACATCGAATGAAGTTCGATTACATCGAAATATAGGCACAAAATGTCCAACAAGCTTAATAGGAAAAACATGATTTATTTGATGAAATCGAATCTCGTTCGATGACATTGAATTTCAAACAAGATTTTATGAAGAAAAATGGAAATTATTCGATGCCATCGAACTCCATTCGATGTTATCAAAATTCAAACTTTGATGACATTAATGTAGTCTCGATGACATTGAATATTGAATCTCATAACTCTCCAAGCAAACCTCAAGTTCTTTTGGTAGAAAATATCGATGACATTGGAGTCAGTTTGAGTCATCGAAGGAAACTTCGATGACATCGAACACAGACATATTTCAGGTCATTTTCTTACCATTTGAACTTTATTGCCTATTTAAAGAGGCATGCTTCTTAGGTTCTAGACAGAGAAAAAGAGAGAGATTTAAGAGAGTTATTGCTATAGTTAATCTACCCTCTATCTTTAATCTATTTTCTCATGGGAGTTTATCCTTCAATCCTCTCTTAAATGCAATCATTGTGAAATCAATAGATTGGATTGAAGAATGAACTCCACCATTCAAGGATCTTTCAGCAATACTCTTAATGACAAATTATTAAGCTGAAATTCTTTGAATGGTTAATATTCTAGAACCTCTCCATCACTTAAAGACTAATATTTAATAGAGAAGATTCCATAAAATACCTTGACCCAACACCGACCACTTGCATAGGAAGCATCTATAACTATTACGGATTAAGAAAGCTGAAGACCCTCCATCAACAAGGAAGACCATCTTCAACATGTGCTAACAACAGGGCTCACCTACTTACAAGTAAGTCATTAAAATCTAGTGACCTTGAAGATCTTTCCTTGTGTAGGACTGGTATTCAGTGGTTAACATACTAAAACCTTCATAGGCCTTTGATGGGAGAATATGTTAAGTCCTTGTGTAGGATGTTGTTGCTTTGTGTAAGCATTGATAGCCTTGTGTAGGCATAGGTAGCCTTGTATAGGCTCCTGGTTATTTCCTTGTGTAAGACTTGTTTGCCTTGTGTAGGCTTCTAAGGTTGTCTTGTGTAGACTCTTTAGGTAACCTTGTGTAGGTTGTGAAGGTTAATGGTTAACCTGATTTAAAACCATTTGATAGTGAAATCCGGCACACTCCAAGGGGGAGTGCGTCTGCCGGGAGTGGAGTAGGCACATAGCCGATCCACTATATATCGCTATTGTCACACCCCAAACTCAGAGATCGGACTCATAGGAATCCCGATCGCTGAATCTGGTGTCGACAGCTTCTGTAGTACCCCATTCTAGGCTCCCAGTGCTCATACTCTAGATTTCGATCCTGGAATTCTATAAAGAGAATTTTCCAATGTACATTTATCTCGTAAGAAGCATAACCACAAGTTTACCCAAATCACAAAAGCAACATCATCATCACATATCCACTAATATAATCATTTGAATACAATGCTGAAAGGGAAATACATATATCGAAAATCAAAGCTCCAGAAGTCCGCTGCACGCTTTAAGCTCAACGCTGCTGCAACCTAATGTCACCTGCACACATCTATCATGCATAAGCTTATAGAAAGCTTAGAGGGTGGTGAAAGTGTGTGCACAAGGTAAGTGCCAAGTAAGCAATTCAATGCCATAATCATACAATATCGAAAATACTAGCAAGATTATGAATCATACGATATCAGAGTAAGCGGAAATACTGACAAGTCCATAAAAATATCATTAACCTCATCCAAGATATGCGATGAAAAGATATAGCAAGCCAATGTCATATACTGAGAAAGTAATATAAATCGGATATGAATGTGAAAACATAATAAACCAGATATTACAACATGCAATTCGGAAGAGCTACAAATATTAACAGCCTCATCTAGGTCATATAAATGCAGAAACATAGCAACTCAAAATGCCATTTGTCAAGGATTTAATGCAATATGTTATTTGTGGTGCGAATGAAATGACCAAGCTACAGTGTGAAGTCAGGATGATAGTACGTGGTATCGCAGGCTATGGGGCTTATCACAAAGGACTTCTATCCAAACCAATCTCATACTTAAATTTGGATAGATAGCTCAATGTAGTAAGTTCCTGATCTCAGGTCAGTCGCGCGTCCCAACCGAAATCCTGGCCATTACGAAAGTATACATAACAATAGTCTAGCCCGAGTGGATAGTGAATGAATGAATGAATTAGTATAATGCTGAGTATACAACTCCTACCCAATTAGTCCATAAATCAGTACTATACATCTCTGGGATCATCACCGGGGTCTAGTACACTCTAAGTTGGCTACCGCCCCAGCCGGCCACGTAGCCTAGCGAGTTGAAAAGACCTCTCTACCCGCTTGCCAGTAATATACCAATGTCTACTCGGCTTGTCGATAGCAGACCCATTTAGGAGCTGGTCAAACTCAGCCTAACTTACAGCCCCCTCACTCCGACAGATAAGGCCACACCCCCTCCCAACCGACCATGACACAGTGGGAGACGTGGTCTTCTGGTATTCGGCACTCGGGTGCTCATGTATCCACTCGGTCTAGATGTTAGGGCGTTTCCTGACCTCAGAGGTTTAGGGACTTTCACCCATAAACATCTAAAGTACCCAAATGCTCGAACTCAAACATTTTTGGTGTCCCATCTGGTCATCCACGACATACCTGTGGAGGTCACGGCCCTGAATTCGCTAGGGCGTATAGTAATCACAATCATACAATGCAAGATGCATAAATCATGTAGTCCAATCATGCATCAATCCTGCGCATATCGTGCACTCATGTGGGATACTTCACCTATCTGGGAGTCCCATAAATCATTTGTACTATGACATATGCAATGGTCAATCACATCTCATAATAAACATACAGATGATGCGTATGGGCATGCATCATGATGCTATGCCGTCACATACTCATAATCGATATCAATAACTGGCATCAACAATCGGTCTCAACAATGTAGACATTTAACCAACATTGCCCCTAAGAAATGACCCACATAGAGCCTAACATATAGTGGACTCATGACCTCATATAAGGGCCTAATATACAACACCATGGGCCTCACTCGAGAGCTTAATACACATCACGATGGGCCTAATATATATCACGTTGGGCTTCATCGCCTAGCCCTTAAATGCACCACAATGGGCCTCATTACATAGGCCTCATATCATCACATTGGGCCTTAAACACGGGTGGAATACACATCACAATAGGCCTCAAATATGGGCCGCATATACATCACATTGGGCCTCGATATCCGGCCTCGACAATCGGAATCGGAATCAGCCTCGATAATCGGCCTCGATAATCGGAATCGGAATCGGCCTTAACAATTAGCCTCGACAATTGGAATCAGAATTGGCCTCAACAACCGCCTCGACAATCGGAATCGGCCTTAACATCGATCAAGAGAATCAAGGGAAAATCCAAGAACCTTGCTGGACATTTATGGATCTCAAATTGATGCTATCGAGGGGACTTTGATCCCATTGAAACGTAAGTTTCAATGTCATCGAAGCTACCTTGATGTCATCGAGAATTCGAGACAAAAAATCCAGTTTGGTTGTTAGTCATCCTTGACTCTTGATCGATGTTATTGACCAGGTCTTCGATGTCATCAAAGACCGTTCGATGGTAGCTTGATGCCATTGAATATCAATTGAAATCTGCTATTTTGGGCTATATTTTACACAAGAGATTTGCACATCTTCTAGCCTTGTTTATCATTTAAAAAAAAAATTCCTAAGGCTAAGGGATGATTAATTAGGTATTCCTATTAGGTCAAGATCATTTAGAGGTCTATTGGTTGTTTTGGGTTAATGGTTAGGGTCACCAATGCACCTGTTTTACCTGTTGTTGCTTCCTTGATGCTTCAGCTTCACTTGTGCCTTCGGCTTTTTCTTTTCGAAGGCTCAACTGACTACATGACACAACGACTCACATGATTAACGAATAGGGTACAAAAATCAGTGCACTAACTGGCGCATTTGTATGCATAACTGGCCGATTAATAAGATTACCATAAAATACAGATTTCCCATACCATGCCTAGATAGAGCCGTGCACAAGTCGAGTTAGCTCGGTCAACTCACTCAACTCGACTCAGAAAAGCTCGACTCGCCTCGGCTCAAAATTGGATTCAGACCAAGTCGAGCTGGTTTTTGGAACTTGAAAAAATTTTGAGCTGAGTTCGAGCTTGGCCGAGCTTCACTCGACTCGGCTCGAACCTTAACTCGAATCAACTTGGATTGAATTGGCTTGGTGATTCAATTATTTTTATCTCGATGATGCTCGTCAAGTGTTTAATGAAATGACTCAACAAAGTGTTGTTTTATATGCGTACATTCTCCTCAGAATTGGCTAGTAGCAAGGAAGGAATGGATAAGAAACAAATCACTATTAAAAAAAACTTTATATACTAAAGAACTGCCCTCATATCTTGTTCTTTTATACTGCTTGTTGAGTGTTTGATAAAATACCCGTGTGGTGTTGTTACTGTTTTGCATCCTTTGAGAGATTGAAGATGCATTATATATGTTTGAGAAACTGTCTCATAGGTTTGAACTCGGCTCAAACTGGCCCGAGTTGTTGACCGAACCGAGCTGATCAGGCCCATCAGGCTCGAAGACCAAGCCGAGCTGAGTTTGAGCTGGAGTTAGCTGATGGCCGAGCCCGGCCGAGCTGTGTCAAGCTCGACTCTGTTCGACTCGTGTACAACTCTATGCCTGGATGATATGTTGGACATGCTTGAAGGGTGCGAAATTATTTTCTAAATTGGATTTAAGGAGCGACAACCATCAGATTCAAATACGGCTGGGGTGATGAGTGGAAGATAACTTTTAAGACCAAGGAAGGGTTGTATGAATGATTGGTCATGCCCTTTGGTCTTTCGAACATGCTTAGTACATTCATGAGGTTGATGAACTAAGTTTCGAAGTCATTCATTGGGCGGTTCATTGTGGTATACTTTGATAACATTTTGATATACAATCAAGACAAAGCAAGTTATATGGAACACCTTAAGCAGGTCCTTCAAGTACTCAACAAAAACAAGTTGTATATCAATTAAAAAAATGCAGTTTTTTGACCAATAGCCTGCTGTTTTTGGGCTTTATTGTGATGTTCACGGGCATTTGGGTGGACGACGAAAAGGCGAGAGCCATCAGGGAATGATCGATTCCAACAAACATCAACGAAGTATGTAGTTTTCAAGGATTGACAACATTCTATCGTCGGTTCGTGAAAAATTTTAGCACTATTATATCACCAATTACAGATTGCATTAAGAAGGGACCATTTCAGTGGACTAATGAAGCTGACATGACCTCTGCTGAAATCAAGCATAGATTGTCCACAACGCTGGTTCTTATACTTTCCAGCTTCGACAAACTGTTTGAAGTTGAATGTGATGCTTTATATGTCGGAATTTGGGAGTTTTGTCTTAAGAAGGTTGGTCAGTAGCCTTCTAAAGTGAAAAACTTAGTAATGCACAAAAAAAGTAGTCGACCTATAGCTCGAATTATACGCAGTGGTCTAGACACTGTGGCATTGACGGCATTACTTAATTCAGAGGGGCTTCATTATTTACACAGACCATTAAACTCTCAAATTCATTAATAACCAAACTAATATGAATCATGTGCATGCTAGGTAGATTTCATTCTTGTATGAATTTATACTTGTGCTAAAGCATAAGTATGGGTAGCAAAACAATGCATAACTTTGTTAGTCACCATGAGCAATGAGGTTATCATGTTCAAGTGCCTAAAAGACATATATGCTGACAACAACGACTTCAAGGATGCATGGATTAGATGCCAAGATGGTCATCCCAATGACCTACACATGCAAGACGGTTTCCTTTTCAAAAGGAATTAACTTTGTATTCCCAAAAGTTCGTTAATGGAGCATATTATTCAAGCACTACATGGAGGTGACTTTGGTGGACACCTTGGGTGAGACAAGATGTGAACTCTTGTTGAGGAACGGTATTATTAGTCGTAATTAGTACGTGATGTGGGTAGAGCGGTGTAGCACTATCATGTTTGCCACACCTCTAAGGGGCAGTCTTAGAATACGAGTCTGTACACCCTATTACCTGTGCTTGACGACCTTTGGGAGGACTTATCTATGGACTTCATACTTGGTCTCCCACAAACACAGTGTGGCATGAATTTTATGTTCGTGGTGGTAGATCATTTTTCAAAGATAGTGTACTTTATCCCATGTAAGAAGACCCTCAATGCAACACATGTAGAGAATCTATTCTTTAGAGAGGTCGTGCGGCTAACGGGTTCCCAAGACCATCACGTCTGACCGTGACACGAAGTTTATTAGCCACTTTTGACGGACTTTGTGGAATCTGTTCCGTACACAACTTCAATTCAGTAGTGCTTACCACCCACATACGATGGGCAGATTGAAGTTGTGAATCACATATTGAGAAACCTCATTTGATGTATTTCAGGTGACAAACCGAAGTAGTGTGATTTGGCCCTGTCTTAAGCAAAGTTTGCATCCAACAACATCGTGAATTGCTCAACAGGGAAATCCCCGTTCCCGATTGTTTATAGTTGAATGCCTCGCCACACACTTGACTTGGTTACTTTGCCTAAGTTCCCAGGCATAAGCATTACAATAGAACATATGGCGGACCAAATTATGGACACTCATGTGGATGTGCAAGCCAAGTTGCATGCCTTGAATGACAAGTACAAGAAGCAAGCTGACAAGCATCGGCAACAAAATATGTTCAAGGTGGGTTACCATGTTATGGTCCATCTGCACAAGGTGAGATTTTCGACTAGGACCTATAACAAATTAAAGAACAAGAAGATTGAACCGATATCAATCCTACGAAATATTAACGACAACGCTTACGTTGTTGATCTTCTAGATGACATGGAGATTTCACGTACTTTCAACATCGCGGACTTGACGAGTATCATGAACGGAAGTAGGACGAGAATCTGAGGGCGAGTTCTTTTGAAGTGGAGGGGATTGATATAGAGTGGGTCATGGACACTTTCATGGTAAAGACGGACCAGAGAAGGCCCGATCGGAGTTGAAAGTGATCAGGTCCATAAGAACCCAAAAGCAGGCATATCTCGCAAACTGGAATAAGTTACTCGACATATCATATATGATTTTGGGGTAGGAGAAGCTACTTTAGCCTACCAACCTTGCTATGCCAGTTTTCCCATGCGAGATTTGCGAGATTCCATCAAATTGACGGTCGAAAGTCCAATTTATTTTCGTTTTTACTATTTATAGTAAGTTTTAGTTTGATTATAACTTTTGATCTTTTGAGTTTTAGGAGTCGTGCCCAACATGAAAAGGGCTTAGAAAAATTATGAGAATAACATGGTTAGGCCAAATTGGACACTTTCTATTTTTGGCTGAAAACCATGAAGTCTATAAATAGAAAGTTTACTATTTATAGTGAGTCACATTTTTAGGAAGTTTGAGTTGGAGTTTGATTCTGAAACTTCTTCCTAAGTTTGATATCACTATTTAAAGGGTTGTAAATTCGTTTTTATCATCAATCAATTTATTTTTATTTTTATTAAAATTTATTTATTTTCCCTTGTGGATTTAAGGAATCTCTGTGATGAGTCTAGAGAAATCAGTGGATTCAGAGTAATTATTCCTTGAGGAAGACGGTGATTGACCTCATCACGTCCTTCCCTACGTCACAAGTTCGCGCATGATTCTGGGGTGAGTATTCATATCTCCTCTTTCCCTTCTCTCTTCTTCTCCTTCTCTCCTCCTCCCCCTTCCTTTCTCTTCTCTCTTTCTTTTCTCCATTCCTTTCTCTATTTTCTCTATTTTCTCTTTCTCTTTTCTTTTATTTTCTCTTTTATCTCTTTTATCTTTCTTTCTTTTCCTCTCTTTTTGCTACTAGCCCCTTCCTAACAACTAATCTTAGGTGTAGAAAATTAATTAGGGTTGGGTTTTAAGCTAGTTAGCTAACTAGGGTTAGATTGGGTGAAGTGCATGTATTGGTTGAAAGGGAGGTATGGTGTAAAGTGGCTAGCGAGGAGTCATGTATGTGGTATGCTTGGGGGTGAAGTGTAATGCATGTGAGTTGTATATGGGTGAGATGGCTGGGAGAGAAAGTTAGTGGATTAGGCAGTGAATCTGATATATGGGTTAGTTGTAAAGTGAGAGAGATCCCCCAATGCACAAGAAGTGTACATGCTTCTTCGCATGGGTTTGCATGTCCATGGGGGCACGCGGGTGTAGGCGCTGAGTCATACACATACGGGCTGTCACTCTCACACATAAGGGGTGTGCACGCACATGCATAGTTCTGAGAACACTTACACAAAGGTACAGTCGCACGTATGCACATTCCGAGATTCCTGAAAATATCGTAGTATAAACAGAGAGTGCGGATCCTCTGGTTCCAGCGTGCCGCGGATTAGATACTGACAAGGTCAGTAGCCAAATGGCTACTGAAATGACGTCACCAAGCTACGTGGATCCCACCATGATGCGTGTGTTGTATCCATACCGTCCATCCATTTGGAGAGATTGTTTTATGGCATGAGAAAATAACGAGATAGATCTAAAGTTCAAGTCGACCCAACCATAGAAAACAGTGGGGACAGTGACATCCACCGTTCAAAACTTCTTAGGGGCCGCAGAAGTTTCAGATCAAGCTTATATATTTTTTTTTCACTTCATGTATCTCTATGTTAACTTATGAATAGGTTGGATCTAAAAAATACATCATGTTGGGCCCTATAAATGTTTCAACGGTGGGTGTGACTGATCCCACGGTTTTCTGTGGTGGGTCCGCTTGAACTTTAGATCTATGTCATTCTTTTTCTCATGCCATGAAACGATCTCTACAAATGGTTGGACGGTATGGATACAACACACACATCATGGTGGAGTCCACATAGCTTGGTGACATCACTTCAGTAGCAATTTGGCTACTGACCTTGTCAGTATCTAATCCGCGCCCGTTCCAGCGCACCGTGGTTCCCCGTGTCCTGGAATTTAATTGGTCCACGTCATTTGTATTGACATCAGCACAGCTCTTTAATGAAATAAAAAATAGTTTACAAAATACTGCTTCATTAGGAAGAAAGGTTACGTTTCCAGCAGCCGATTCAAGGACGTGTAGCTGCCACCTAAGGTCGGTGATGTTGGTGGGATCTGATCGTGGCCCACCTGGATGTATGCTTTATATATCTACGCCCTCCATCCTTTTTTTTTTTTTTTTACATTCATTGTTTAAAAGATGAAGAAGATACAAATCTTAGGTAGACCACATCATAGGAAACATTGGTCACCGAACGTCCACCATCGAAAACTTCCTAGTGTCCACGACTATGTTTATTTGTCATCCAACCTATTGTTGATGAGGTCACACAGAGCATATTAATGGGAAAATATAATATCAGCTAGATCCAGAACCTTTGTAGCCCCGGGAAAAATTTTAACAGTGACTTCTATTTCTTGCGGTGTGGTCAAAGATTTGCATTAATTTGATTTATTATTATTATTATTATTATTATTTTCATTCCTTAAAATGAACTAGCAAAACAAATAAATGACTTAAATATATAATACATACATCAAAGTGTGCCTCATGCTCAGGTCTCACTCACATCCTGGGATCTGGGGTTGCAACAAAGTTGCATTACTTTTTCAAAACCAGGTTGCATAGTGTAGCAAGCAGCACACATGTCGGTATTGTGTGCTACTAAACAATCTCCATGGGGCCACCATAATAAATGTATCTTATCCATGCTGTCCATCCATTTTTCACATCATATTAGGTCATGCGCACAAAAATAAAGTAGATCCAAATCTCAAGTGGATCACACCATTAAGTAATAGAAAGCTCACCATTAAGAACTTCCTAGGGCCCACTGTAATGTGTATATGCCATCCAACCTCTTGATAAAGTCACAAAGTCATGAATGAAGAGAAAATACAAACATGAGCTTGATCCAAAACTTTTGTAGGCACCAAGTTTTTTATGGTGAGCATCCAATCACCAGTTTCATGTGGTGTGATCTACCTGAGATCCTGATCAACCTCAATTTTGTGCTTATGCACTAAAATGATCTATAAAAATGGATGGATAGTATGAATAATATACATACATCAGGTAGGGCCTACAAAGCTTTTCCATAGCACACAACTGTCCACGGTGCATGCTACCCTAGGCAATCTGTGTACCATGTCTAACAGCCACCTACAAGAGCAAATGGTTAATTCGTGGATTAGGTGGGGCTTACTATGATAGTTATGTAAAATAAACCCCAATCACTAGGTTTTTCACCCCATATTAGGCCATGGGCCCAAAAATCAATTCCTTTTATGATTTACGTTGACTTGGACATAATGTAAAGGGATTTGCCAAACTATTTCCATTGGTGTAGCCTAAGTGATTCATGTCCAGTTACAATTTTAGGGCATAGGCCCCATTTTTAATTTTTAATTTATTATTCTTATTATTATTTTTGTGCAATTTAGTGGTTGAAGTGGATTTCATACAAGTATCATGGTGGAGCCTTTAAAAATCAAGGGTATAAACCTCTCCCAACCATTTCTTTTAGTGCGCCCACGAGAATCACAATTCAATATGATTTTTTTGTCTTTATACCCAATATGAGACTTAATAACAAATGGTCATAGTGGATCTTACAAAAACATCACGGTGGGCCCGATCTAAGTCAATAGCTATGTCCCATACAAATATTTTTTTCTAAGTAAACTCCACATGCAGTTAAAGAAGTTCTACTGTACAAAGTGATGGGTTCCACTAGAAAAAGTGACTAGATTGCTAGATAAAGAAGTTCCACTAGACAAAGTGACAGACTACCAAATAAAGTGACAAGATTCCACTAAACAAAGTGATGAGATTCTACAAGACAAATTGACAAGGTTTTTGGACAAAGTAACAAGGTTTCACTACACAAAGTGACAAAGTTCCATTAGACAAAGTGACATGATTATGGGTCAAAGTGATGGAGTTATACTAGGTAAAGGGATGAGGTTTTCAAATAAAGTATCGTGGTTCCACCAGATGAAGTGATGGGGTCTTATTTGACAAAGTGACGAGATTAGTGGACAAAGTGACATGATTCACTAGACAAAGTGATGGAGTTGCTAGACAAAGAGACAAAATTCTACTAGACAGAGTGATGGGACTATGAGATAAAGTGTTGTGGTTACAGTAGACAAAGTGATGGGTTTTATTAGAGAAAGTGACCGGGTTGCCCGATAAAGTGGTGAGGTTCTACTAAATAAAGTGACTAGGTTGCCGGAAAAAGTGTAGTGGTTTCATAAGACAAAGTGACAGGGTTGTTGGACAAAGTGACGGGATTCAACTAGACAAAGTGACAAGATTACTAAATATAGTGATGGGTTCAATAGACAAAGAATGGAATTATAGACAAAGTGGTGTGGTTACAATAACCAAAGTGATGAGGTTTTATTAGATAAAATGACAAGGTTTTACCAAACAATTTGATGGGGTTCTATTGGGTAAAGTGATGGGGTTATCGGACAAACTGACAGAGTTCCATAAGATAAAGTGACAGAGTTGCAGGACAAAATGATAGGGTTATCAGATAAACCTAGTGGTTGGGGTTTATTCTACATAAATATCACATTGAGTCCAACTTGATACACCAATTAACCATTGGCTATTCCAGGTGGCTGTAAGGGATGGTACTTAGATTGCCTAGGGCATCATGCACCATCGACGGTTGCGTGCTACTGGAAAAGCTTTGTACGTCCTATCATGATGTATGCATATTATTCATGATCTCCATCCATTTTATGGATCATTTTAGTGCATGAGCACAAAATTGAGGTAGATCTAGATCTTAGGTAGACCACCCACAAGAAACTAGTGATTGGACGCCCACCATTAAAAACTTCTTGGTGGCTCTACAAAAGTTTGGATCAAGTTGATATTTGTATTTTCTCTTCATCCATGACTTTGTGACTTTATCATGAGGTTGGATGGAAAATAAGCATTACAATGGGCCTTAGGGAGTTTTTAATGGTGAGCTTTCAATCACTATTGTTTCGGTGTGATCCACTTGAGATTTGGATCTACCTCGGTTTTTGGGCTCATGCCCTAATATGAGGTGAAAAAATAGATGGACACCATGGATAAGACACATCTATCATGGTGTGCCCATTGAGATTGTGTATTAGTAAATAACACTAACATGGGTGCTGCTTGCTACACCATGTAATCTGGTCTTTAAAAAGTAACGCAGCTTTGTTCCAACCCCATATACCAGGATGTGAGTGGGACATTATCATGGGGCACACTTTGATGTATGCATCATATATTTATGTTATATATTTTTTTGCTAACTCATTTTAAGGAATGGAAAAAAAAATAAAAATAAATAAACACAAATGTCAACAAAAAAACATAGCTGTGGACGCTAGGAAGTTTTCCATGGTGGCCGTTCGGTGACCAATGTTTCCTGTGATGTGGTTCACCTAAGCTTTGTATCTTCTTCATTTTTTGGACAATAAATGTAAAAAAAAAAAAACAAAAAACGGATGGACGGTGTAGATATATAAAGCATACATTAAGGTGGCCCACGGTCAGGTCCCACCAATGTCACCAAAATCGGATTGCGTACCAAGTAACTCAGTATGCTCTTATCATACTGAGTAAACTCAATTGGGCCCACCTTGAATGTATATGGACTATCCACGTTGTCCATCCGTTTTTCCATCTAATTTAAGGAGTTGATTCCTAAATTTAAGCATATCCAAAGATCAAGTGGATCATACCACAACAAAGGAAATAGTGGGTATAATGATTTCCACTGTTGAAACCTTGCTAGGCCCCACCTTGATGTTTATTTTCATCAACCTGTTCATGAGATCATAAAGACATGGATGAAAGGTAAACACAAATATAAGCTTGATCAAAAACTTCAATGGTAAACGTTCAAATCAACTGTTTCCTGTGGTGTGGTCCACTTGAACATTTTATATGATTCATTTTTGGGCTCAAGCACTAAAATTATCTGGGAAAATGGATGGACGGAGCAAATAAAATAAATAAATCAAGGTGGACCTCAGTGAGTTTACTCAGTAAACACTATGCAATCCGCTTCCCAATGTTACCGATCGTGAGTTCGTGGGCGGCAGGTACACGTTCTTGAATGATCAGCTGTTGGAAACGTAACGTTTCTTCTTAATAAAGTGGTATTTTGTAAACTGGTCATTATTTCATTAAAGTGCTGTGCTGATATCAGTATAAATGACACGGACCAATTAAATTTCAGGACATGGCGAGCCAAAGTTCGCTGGAAACAGAGGATCCGCACTCATAAACAGAACTATTGCATGAACCAATAGCCCGGATGGGTTCTCATACCAACATGGATCAGAATTTTACAAAAGAGGAGAAGAAAACAAGCAGTATCTATTTGAGTTAACATGTTCCACCATTGGTACAAAAGGGATACTCTATGTGACACGTTGGCGAGAAAGATAGTTACAACATAATACCCATTATATAATAGACATTATATAGACGAGAGCTTGAAGTAAATGGATAACAAACAAAATTAAAAGCATTGCATATAACGCAAAACAAACCCGGGTTTTTGATAGAAAGTAGATACCCGTACTGTAGCTACCATACAGTGCCTCATTCCCACCGACCGATGGCACATTTGCAATCAATATGAGCCATTGATTATGTAGTGCACAATGCGAACCAGCCATACCCTAAAAGTAAGGGTGTTGTACTAATCAAGTGAGCCCCACATGTATGTTGAATATATATATATATATATATATATATATATATATATATATATATATATATATTGTCCACATCATTTTCACAGTGTACGCTTGCTGATAAATGGCCCCAATCTCTGAAATGAATGCCATCTATCTGTTGGAATGAGGCCGTGGATGGTATCTGAGACGTTGGGTATTGCATTCCGTCAAAACCCTGCAGCCATAACCAGTAAATTTAGGAAGATGTGGGTTATATCACAGCATGTACCCACATTAACCAAACACACACGAAAGCATATAGGAAATCTTAGAGAACTGGAACAGAGCTACGCGATTCTAAATGGATACTTCGAACTTCAGATCATAACCTTGCAACTTTTCTTCAATGATTCCATCCAACCGTTCAATCATTTGGGATGTAAGATAGTTCGATGAATCACCAACCTCACCTCTCCTAAAGAAAAGCTTATAGTCAAGCCCACTTAAGTACTCGTGCCTGTGTTGAAACTTTCCCGTTTTATTCACCTCCAGATTGCTCAAATTCTCGAAACTACACAACCTTAGTATATCATGGATCACCTCTTTTCTTTCTTCGTCAGATGTGAAAGGGTATCCTAAAAACTCCGCCAACCTTTTTAACTGAACCATAGGCTCTCTCTTTAAGTCTTCATACTTAAGAAACATTACCTTCTCAGGTTTTTCTAAGCTAGCTTTCCAATACCCCAACACGTGATCCCAGAAGGGCCCGAACGGTGTAACACCTGCACAAAAAAGGTCAAATGCCTCTTCAAGTGAAAAATATGATTGAGTCTCGGCTGTCCATTTTGTTATGAAATGCCAAAGTGAAATAAAGACATCTTTAGGATTTCTACAAAGATAGACAACTTTGCAGTTAGAGTCTTTAATGGATTGTGGCAATGCCATGTAAGGTATATGTGTGCAGATGACGGCAGGGGAGGGAATGTTGTCAGGACCATGAATTTGGTTATCTGGGTAGAGGTCGACCTCCAGGAAAGGGACAAGTTTATGGGGATTGTTGGTGAGCAAGGGGTGCTGAGGATATCGATAGCGAGTCCGGTTCACGATAGCAAATGCAAGTGCCTTGAGCCATGTTGTGCCTGATTTAGGTGTGGTCGCGAGTAATATATCACTGTCACGAGCTTGGAAGTGTCGTTGGCATGCGATGGTTCCTGGTAGACCGATTTTAGTGTACCAAATGCCTTGGTATTGATAGAGAGGAGTGTATCGCCAGCTGTCTTCTCTTGGAAGGGAAGACAGTAATTCCCTGACTTCCTGGCTTATTCTTTCCTCTTCTTGTAGGAGAGAAGGGGTTGTTTGGGAAGTGGCCATGCTGATTGAACGTTCTTTAGACTTCACCCAATGGTTGTTGATAATAAATGGGACTATATATAGAGATAACCCAATTGAGATGGGCAGTAAATATAAAGACTAGATCACGTGGCATGCATCACATGGCTCTTTACATGGCATGCATCACATGGTTCTTTATACTTCACCCAGTGGTTGTTGATAATATAAAGACTAGATCACGTGGCATGCATCACATAAACCCAATTAAGTGTAACTCACAAGCGATGACCCGTGGATCACACCGTGCTTTTTTATTATGCATTTACCTCCTTCATTAGAAAAGGAGCATATTCTAGTGTTAACGTGCTGGGAATATGTGGGGCAATGATATTTTAATTTCATGAAATCCAACTTATATTGACAGGATGAGTCATCTCAGAAAAACCCTGGGGACCAAAATTTAGCATGATTGGCCGTGGCATATGGAGCATATACTAGGTGGGAACGTCCATGGTGCCAATTTCAACACATGGTTGGTTAGAGTGGGTAGTCCACGGTATTGTTCATATATAAGCAAGGCCATTCAGACCCTTGGTTCAAAACAGATACAAGGTCAGTGTGAAATATAGGTTGTTTTGACTCAGGAAACCTCTATGTTGTGCTCACCTTATCTTTGGATCAATCCAAGTTTAATGTCCTAGAGGTTTTTAGAGGTGACTTATTTGATAGATGGGTTACAGGTGAATAAATCAACTTACCTAGGTAGTATTGGTACCGACAAATCCTGCAAGAGTGAAAAAATAAAATAAAATAATTGTGGGCTCTTTTGTAGCTAACCCAAAGATCAGAAGATCTTAGCTACCCTATAAATGTTATAAAAATATGTACATCAGAAGACAAAATAAAATCACCTTGCAATTGGAAAGATCTTGTACTATAGAGGATCATGCAATCATTTTTGGTATCTTTGAGACAGAGACATTATCAATATGTCCCAAGTGTATGCCTAAGTGTAACTCACAAGTCATGACCACTCATGGATCACGCTGTGCTTTTTTTAATGCATTTACCTCTGCTACTAGAAAAGGGGCATACTCTAGTGTTAACGTACTGGAAATATGTGGGGCAATGATGTTTTCATGAAATCCAACTCATATTGATATGATGAGTCATCTCATATAACCCCTAGGGCCCAAAATTTAGCCTGATTCACCATGGCATATGGAGCATGCATACACTACAAGAAAAGTGGGTTTTAGCCTCGGTTTAAAACTGTGGCTAAAAAGGTTAAAAACTGAGGCTAAAGCCTTTAGCTTCAGTTTTGCCTCAGTTATCCAAACCGAGGTTGAAACCCCTGTGGCTAAAGGCTTTAGCCTCAGTTTTAGCAACTGAGGTTAAAATGACTTTTATAGCCTCGGTTCTTCAAGTGAGGCTAAAAACCTTTTTAGCTTCAATTTTCTTGAAATGAGGCTAAATCAAAATTTTAGCCTCCATTATTTTCAATGAGATTAAATCCGAATTTTAGCCTCAATTGCGTTCAACCGAAGCTAAATCTATTTTTAACTTCGGTTCTCAACAACCGAGGCTAAAGCCTTTAACCACTGGAATTTCAACCTTGGTTATCAACAACCGAGGCTAAATTCAAGCCTCAGTTACAAATTGAGGCTAAAAATGTTTTTTAATTTTTTAATATTTATTTAAACTACTAATTCATTCATTCAATCCACTCATGAAACAATCAATCATGAAAGCCACATTACCAACAAAACAATTAACGACAGTTTATTTAAAGTTTAACTCAATCAAACTGTTACACAACACTAGGTTCTACAAATAATACAAAGTCATGGTTACGCCCGTCATCACTGATGCCATCGTGCTTGGCGAACCCTGAGATAACACTACCCGTCCATCTTCTGCTGCTTCCAAGCCAACGTCATCATTGCCTCCACTAGCATTCTCCATTCAAATTGTGTGTAGCAGGCCCCGCAACCTCAATAGGTAGCTCTGGCCTGCTGGCTTCAACACATGAAATGAAACTCTCAAATAAGAAATTAAATGCAGATGGATGTGTGTAGGGAAAGGAAAGAGAGTAGAATTAAGAGTTGGAAGTGCTGGAAAGGAAACCCAAAAAGAGGATCCGATAATGAATGAGAAAACAGATAAGATGTAGATTATAGTACATTCTCATTGACCCGGATTTGCTTAATGCGGCGGACCTCATCAGGTCCATGTTGCAGACTCTCAGCCTGTAGAAATTGATAAAAACCAAGATGAGGCAGGGGAAATAAACTTATGCATTGTAACATAAGACTTTTACCCTATGAAAGACAATGCATCATAAGATATTCATTCTTCAAAAGCAATTGATATGACCTTTTTCTGATCCAAGCTATGCTTTTCACAATAAGCCTTGTGCTAAAAAAACTTGCCTCCACCAGTCTTCACATCCATGATACTTATTATTTATAGTATCAGGAGTAAACACTCACAAACTTCACTCATACCCAATGAGAATCCAAAAATTAACTCAGGAATGTCAGGGTTAGACAGATGCAGTGCCACAATTGGCTCAGCCATAACAAATTACAATTTTTAAAAAAAGAAGAATTTAGAAATAATTATTATTCAAATAAAATAGCACATTACCTCAGTCTTCATATCTATCCCATATATACAGAAAATGTTTTTCAATGGAGGTCTATCCCAAGGTGTAAGAGGATTTAGCACTGGATCACCACGATACAACCTGAAATTTATAGCATTAAAAAACATAAGCTTGCTGGAAATGATATGACTCCAAAAATGCAGAACATTAGTACAGCACATGCAATCAAATAAAATAGCTTTTCCACCATCTACCTCGGGTAACAAGCCAATCCGCATTTGTAAAATCAAAGGCCAGAGAAGAACTTTAATCAGGTATGAAAGTGGAAGGGTCAAAACCTACAAGCCATAGAAAAGCATTTACTGGCAATTTTCAGCATCCAAACACAGACTATAAACCATTTACCTGTAAATCATTTACATTTAACCCCATTTACAAGCATCATCCAAACACATCCTAACCATACCTATAAATAATAAAACTTGTCACCTTCTTCTCTGGCAAAAGAATAAAACTTGTCACCTTCTTCTTCTCTGGCAAAAGAATAAAACTTGTCTCCTTCTTTTTCTTCTTCTTTGGCAAAAGATTTCAAAGTTACCAGCGCATCCATAGGCAATTCAATGGCTCAGTAGCAAATTGGTGAAGTAAGCCAAAGAAAAGTTCTTACCATTGCTAAATCACATGCATGACTATCTTCTTGGAGAAAATTGTATAAAAATACAGTACCTGAGTATGGATACAACAAGGATCAGGTACGGCAGATCCCCTAAATCCAAATTTTCATGACAGATACAGCAAGGGATTGGTCAGAACTCATAAGATAATCATGTTATGGATTGCACCATGTTTGATTGATGCTTTCCACCTTGCCTAGAACAGATGAAAGAAAGGCAACAGGAAAACATTTATATGGTGTCTCTCCTTTCTAGCAGTGTTGTGGTCAATCTAGAAAGGAAGAAACAATAGGTACTTCAGCAATTGCTTGGAATCTGTGGAAGAGATCTTTCACAAGCTAAACAGTTGGATCCGTCTTGGGCAATGGGTTTGCCTACAGTTTAGAAGTAAAAAAGGAGGAATTATTGGGTTGTTGGGTCTTTTTCTTCCTTAATGCCATCTTTAGGGGTGAATGCAATGATCTCTCTTCATCCCACATTGCTTATTCTCATTTTTCCCTCTTTTCAGTTGTTCTAATAAAATTTTCTTGTGTTACTGTTCAAAAAAGATAGCCAAGTTCAAATGATGCCCCAACAATATCAAGCAAGCTGGACTTGCAACCCAATTGGTAATATTCATTTAAAATTCTAAATAACTGATAGCTCAACAGTTTAAAAACAGAATGGATCTGGATTTCAAGTCTTGTGAAGGCAGGTCTCTTATCCATACCTTATCCTGCTGTTTGAGTATCCAACTCAGATACTCCACTTTTGAAGGACCCACATAACATGGGTAGAAACTATTTATTAAAAAAAGTCAGTTTAAATATTTGAGATACCAATGAGTCAAGATGATTTGTTATAGTGGTGCAAGAACAGAAATTGGGCTATTAATACAAATTCAAGTAGTAGTGGTTCACTGAATAAGCTGAACATTGATTCTAAACCCCATCCATAAATCTGGGGACCTTGCGTCCACCCAAAAAAAGAAGAAGAAGAAGATACCTTTCCTTTCCCTTATGCTAATTTGGAAAGAGCAAACCAACAAAATAGTCTTTCTTTTCCCTAATGCTCATTTGGAAAGAGTAGACCAACAAAATAGTCTCACAAAAGGAACATGTGCATGTGTAACTTTAAGCAATTCCAATCCAGGTGAATCATTACTTTGAGCAATGCAATATTTGATGTTGACAAAAAGATTTTTATTTTTTGAGGTAATCCTAGCCTAAATTTATTCTCCTCCTCTAACCAAATGTGGGCCATTGACCATTTTTCTTTTGGGGACTGTTAGTTTAGAATTATTATATGGCTAAAAGCACAACTTATGGGGGTATTTATCGAATCAGTACTGGGTCTATACACAAAATATGTGGCATTTGTAATGTTTTCTAGACAACTAAGATTGCCTGAATGTATTTGAGCCAAGAATGACAAGGGAAAAGCATGTACATACATACCTACCGCTTCTGCTTCTTCTTCTACTGCTTCGGTGACACCTTTAAGAAGCAAGCCTAAAAAGGTAGAAAAAAAGGTAGAAAAAGATGAAAGTGAGGTTAGAAAAGTCTTCACAGGCTATTCTGCATCAACATCAAGCACACAGAGAACCTGTTGTTTCATAGGTTTCCTGAAGTTGAGAAGCAAACAGTAGTTAACAAGACTTTTTAGCTTCTGACTGTAGCGGTCATTACAGATACAAATGATAGGAATTTTGGAAATCTTAATACTAGCAGACATACCATCAACCTCGTCCATAATCAACACAGATTTTGGATGCTTTGACCTGATTCAGAGATAGATAGCATTAGAAAAATGTCAATTATTTTTCGGAACATTAGAATAAGTAGAACAAAGTAAAGACCAACCAGTTCATGTTAGAACTCAGAGCTTCGTAGAGAGTTGGCAGCATTTAAATTCCCACTAAGGCAGTTTGCCTCCCTCCTCCAACCAAAGCCTAATGAATGGTGCTTTGATGTCCTCATCAAAATCTTCCCACTAACTTAAAATGTTTTAGCTCTTGGCAAATTAGAAAATACATATGAATAAATCTCCCCTAGAATGAAGAAAAAACCCCGAAATTTTTCATATTATCAGCAAACATAACTTTTCAAACAAATGTGGGTGTTTCATTTTGGGTCCTTTATTTGGGGTTGGTTTTACATTATTTTTCAAGAAGACTGTGAATCTTTAGTGAGAATTTACATCTAAAAACAACAGTGTTTAGTGCCCAAGAAAGCTGAGGAGATTCAACTCGTCTTAAGAAATGCTAAAGGGAGAGTTTTAGTTACAAGAAAAAGAAAGAGAAGTTGATAAGAACACACGAGAAATCAAGTACTCGAAAACTTGATCTTGTCTTTGAAAGTTGAGAAAATAAGATCATGCAAAAGCTTTCAAAACTCAACAAATTCGATCAAGGACTCAAAATGACTTAAAGAAAGAGATATAATAAGATTGTTAGACTAGAAAGTCAATTGAGCGTGCAGAAACTTGGAATTTTATATTATTAACCTTAGCATTCTAGTTGTATGAGAACATGGTCACTTTGGGCTTTTGCTCCCATCAGGTCCATGATGAAAGACCAATAATTATGTTTGTCATACATGAACAGATTGCATAAAAATAAAAATAAAAATAAAATTTAAAGCTGTTCCATAACTCAAATAGTGTTTCTTCTATCAAGATTTGAAACAGGAATTCTCATGACTGCTTGACAGAACTTCAGGCCAGCTACCTACATGACATCAACCCTCCTTTTACTTGGTCTGGGGACTGGCTGGCTGAGAAATTGCTGAGAAGGACATTTGAAATTCCACGAATTTGTAACAAATTATTCATGTGACAAACATTTTTAAAATCTTTTTAGTTTCACCAAGATATTCCCAATAATATCCTGAGAAAACCTCAAAATCTAAAATCTCCCCTGAATTCTACTTGCAGAGAAATTACTGAGAATGATATTTATCTCTGTGACATGGATGTTTGAATTTATTTTATTTTTTGTGACAAGGACATTTGATAATTCCACTCATTTATAACCACAATATTCACGTGACAAATGTAATAGATCCATCACATGATTCACATAGATCATACATAACGTGCAATTTCCTTGGCCAAGAAAAGCAGGTTGGTCCACTAATTAGGTTGAGAACACTTGTGTATATTTAATGCAAATTGCCATTTCTTCTCTATATTTTGGCCTACCTTATATAATGAGCGGACTAGCCAGATTTTTTAGCCTGGACGACTAACAGTCAGCTTGCATGCCATGTGTCTGTTTTCATATTTTCTCAGTTTTTAACATTGAACATTGCATCATTTGTAGCATTTTCTTTATTAATAATGTTGGCTTTTGGTTGCAGAAACGATTGATAATCTAATGGCTTCAAGTCGCAATTGGGCAGAGAATAAAAATGACAACAAAGGGATACAGAGCTTGGCACCACCACAACAACAATGTCATGCATTCTCCAAGTCTCGCAGCTCTTCCCCTGAGACATTTCATCAAACACATCTTGTGCACACCTTAAACATTCACAACAAATGATGAATGACAAGACTATTTTATGTCTACATCCATTGTATACATGGCATACATCTATAGCAACCCAGGCCATCTAGATCATTGGTCCCATTACAGAGTTTAGGAAATCCCATTACAGGTCGAATTTGGGAATTTCTTCCCAAAAGGAATATCAAAGCGAAATAATGGAATTTATTATGAGAATCAAAACGTACAAAACGAGATTTTTAGAAAATGCATTTTTGAGCAAATCATGACACAGACATGCATTAGGCACGAAAACTGAGAATTTTGGGGGGAAATTTGATCCTAGAATGGTACCTGAGACGTGGCAGCCGCGAGGACGTCGGGATGGTAGAGTTGCTACTTATGTAGCAACGCCTACTACATCAGGGCTTGTTGCTGTTGCTGCTGCTTCAATCTCTGCTGCATTCTCCCAACCTTCTTGAATGTATTGTCCAAGAACCCAACGGACAAAATAGCAAATCTCGGGCAGGAACCCTGGAAAGGAGCGGCGAAGAAGGATTCCAGCTCTTTTACAGACATTGAAGCTGAGAAAAAGAGAAAAAAAAAGGAGTAAAATCTACGAATCGGGAGCAGAAACCCTAGGCGAAAAAGCAAAGAAAGAGATCGAGGTCTTGACAGGTTCTTCAAAGATAGAAGAAATCAAAGAGATTTGTAGAAAATTAAATGAAAAGAAAACAAAAAAAAGGAAGGACGATCGAGGTGTGAAAATCCTAGAGGAAATTCCTAGAAAGAGAACGAATATCTCTCTCGCTCGCTCGCACAGCGAGTGAGAAAAGGAGTCAGGGAAAAAGCATCCATTCACGCCCGTCGAATTTATATTTTAGAATTAGACTTTTAGCCTCGGTTTGTATGCAACCGAGGCTAAAAAGTTTGTGTGAAATCTTTCTTCTGCCCATCCGATTTCATTTGAAATTTCTTATTTTTTTTTTTCAGAATTTTTAATTATTTAAAAATTTTCAAATTTCTAAAAATTTTCAAACTTTTTCAAGATTTTCAAATCCAAAATTCTTTTTTTTAAAAAAAAAATTTCAAAAAATTTCAAAATTCTTAATTTTTTTAAAAATCTTAATTTTTTAAAAAATTCATACTTTTTCATAATTATCATTTTTTTTATTCTTAATTTTTCAAAAAAAAAATTTCTCAATTTTTTAAAAGTTCTCAAATATTTTAAAAATTCTTAGTTCTTAAAAAATTTAAAATTCAAATCTTTTTCAAAACTCTCAATTTTTTTTTTCAAAATTCTCAATTTTTTCCCAATTGTCTCCATATTTTTTTCAAAAATCTCAAAATTTTCACAATTGTCAAAAATTTTAAAAATTATTAATTTTTTCAATATTCTCAATTTTTTTCAATATTCCTAAATATAGAATTTTGGCCTCGGTTCTTATAAAACGGAGGCTAAAAAGTAGACTTTTGGCCGTCGATTCTATGCAAATGAGGTAAAATAATAAACTAACTGAAGCTAAAAGGTAGACTTTTGGCCTCGGTTCCTATGCAACCGAGGCTAAAAGGTAGACTTTTCGCCTCGGTTCCTATGCAACTGAGGCTAAAAGGTAGACTTTTCGCCTCAGTTCCTATGCAACTGAGGCTAAAAGGTAGACTTTTCACCTCGGTTCCTATGCAATTGAGGCTAAAAGGTGACTTTTCACCTTGGTTCCTTTGCAACTGAGGTTAAAAGGTAGACTTTTCGCCTCAGTTCCTATGTAACTGAGGCTAAAAGGTAGACTTTTCGCCTCGGTTCCTATGCAATTGAGGCTAAAACCTAGACTTTTCGCCTTAGTTCCTAAGCAACTGAGGCTAAAAGGTAGACTTTTCGCCTCGGTTCCTATGCAACTGAGGCTAAAAGGTAGACTTTTTGCTTCAATTCTTATGCAACTGAGGCGAAAGATGAACTTTTAGCCTCAGTTCCTTAACAACCGAGGCTAAAAGACACATTTAGCCTCCATTTTTTCAACTGAGGTTAAAAAATTGTGGCTAAAGGCCTATTTTCTTGTAGTGATATTAAGTGGGAAGGTCCATGGTGTCAATTTCAACGCATGGTTGGTTAGAGTGGGTGGTCCACGGTATTGTTCATTTCTAAGTATGGACATTCCGACCCCTGGTTCAAAAAAGATACTAGGTCAGAGCAAAATATAGGTTGTTTTCTGACTCAAGTGATCCCCTATGTTGTGCCCACCTTAGTTTTGGATCAATCCAAGTTTCATGTCCTAGAGGTTTTCAAAGGTGACTTATTTGATAGATGGGTTACATATGAATGAAACAACTTACCTTGGTAGTACTAGTATCAACAGATCATGCCCAAGTGAAAAATAAAATAAAATAAAATAATTGTGGGCTATTTCGTGGCAACCCAAATATCAGAAGATCTTAGCTACCCTCTAAATGGTATAAAAATATGTACATAAGGAGACAAAATAAAATCACCTTGCAATTGAAAAGATCTTGTACCATAGAGGAACATGCAGTTATTTTTCAATGGCTGCTGGAACATAATCAACCAGGATATACTGCAAGCGATCACACATATTTTCCTTGGTGGGGCCATCCCGCTTGCCCTCAACGCCACACTGATTTGCCTCATTCCTAAAGTCTCTTCCCCCACCAACTTCTCTTAATTCAGACCCATAAGCCTGTGTAACTGCCTTTACAAAATCCTGGCTAAGATTATAGCGTCGAGGCTTAGCTCAATCCTCCCGGTCCTCATCTCCCCTGAACAGGGGGCATTCATCCAAGGTCGCCCTATTGCTGAACATATTGCGCTAGCACAGGAAGTTTTCAGAGATATAAACAGAAAGTCCAGGGGTGGAAATCTTGTCGTGAAAGTAGACATGGAAAAAGCCTATGACAAAGTTGATTGGTCGTTCCTCAAGAACGTTTTGCTGAGATTCGGTTTTAGCCAGGGGTGGGTTCGGCTGGCCGAATGTTCTTGGTCTAGCGCCTGGTTCTCGGTTCTTATAAATGGTGAAGCTTCGGGATTCTTCAAATCATCTAGGGGACTCAGACAGGGTGACCTACTCTCCCCAGCCCTTTTCATCATCGCCGCTGAAGTGCTGAGTAGGAGTATGAAATCGCAGATTGCTGGCTAGGCCATCCTTCCTTACAAGCTGAGTAGAAGCTGCCCGATCATTTCCCATTTATTATACGCAGATGACACCTTACTCTTCCTCAACGGTTCCATCTCCTCGGTCAAGGCCCTGAAGAAATTCCTTGATGATTACTAGGCAGCTTTTGGTCAATCCATCAACCTGGCCAAAAGCTCGTTGGTATGCGCTTCCTCTCTCTTGCAGTCCAAAATTAGAGCAATTGAACGAGTAAGCGGAATCACTAATGTCTTCGCCCCTTTCCTTTACCTTGGGGTTCCCCTCGCTATTGGCAGGATTAAGGTGACGGCGTTCCAACCCCTGCTAGATAAAGTTGAGGCCCGGATATCTGGATGACAAGCTAGATTTCTCTCCCACGCAGGTAGAATGGTGCTGATTCACCACGTGCTGGGAAGCATCCTTGTGCACTCATTGGCTGCAACTCACCTTCCACTACAGGTGATAGCGTCCCTAGAAAAACAATTCGCCAATTTCCTCTGGGGCTGGTCAGAAGGAAAATGTAAGCTACATTGGCGAAGTTGGAGATTCATCTCCTATCCCAAAGATGAGGGCAGGCTGGGAATGTGGAAGCTTGCGGACATTATGGCGGCATTCAGGTTTAAAATGGCTTGGTCCATCAAATCTGATTCTAATCGCAGCCTGTGGAATGCATTTATGAAAGCAAAATACAATCCCGCTGGCAATACCCCTGGCCCTCCCCCTCGTCTAGCCTCTCCTATCTGGAAGAAGATCATCCAGTTGTGCCCGCGAGTGGACGACTCGATTCAGCTAAAAATAGGCACAGGGGATAACAACATCAGGGCCACCAACTAGACTAGATTAGGTCCCTTAAATCGCATTGGCTCCATTCAGACTGCCTCCCTTTTGAGCCAGATGAAGATCAACCATTTTCTGGGCCCTGCAGGCCCTATCCCTCCGTTGGTGGTCCTTACTATCCTTCCTCAGCACATTATAGATTTTATTTTCCAAGCGGGATTCTGCCTTTCCCCTGGGCCTGACGAAGTGTTCTGGCTGTTCACCCCCTCTGGCAAATTCTCCGTTCGCTCAGCATGGGACCTTTGCAAAAGCAGCCGGCCCCACACAACCTGGTCCAAATGGGTCTGGCATTCTTCCTTTCCCCCAAAAATCTCCACTCTCATTTGGAAAATACTCTCGAAAGCAATCCCGGTCGAGGCCCAAATTCAATCCAGGGGCATCCAAATGGCCCCTAGATGCGTCTGCTGTGTTTCTTTGTCTTCCTTGAGCTAGCCTGCTCAGGCGCCAGAATCCATCCCACACCTTTTTCTGGAAGGGGGTATTTCTAAAATGGCGTGGGATTTGGTTGCCTCAATTTTTGGAATCTCCTTGTAGAATGCCCCGTCGGTGAAGCATCGTCTTTACCAATGGTGGGCAGCCCGTGCCACCATCAGCCCCTCCTCGAAGGCTCACAACCTGGATCCCTGTGTCATTCTGTGGGAAATTTGGTGAATGAGAAATGAGGTGATGTTTGTTGCAACGAACCCCTCCATCAGATGTCTCCACTCTCGGATTCTGTGGTGGATCAGCCAAATCAGGGGTGATCACAGTACTTCCTTCAACGTGGCCGGCAGGCCACCTCATCCCTCGGTTGTGAATATGGACGACCATTCCACTCCTCTTCCGTCTACCCAGCACTCCCTCCCAACAGTCTCCCGCCCCCTCCCTCATTTCCAGGTGATTAAATGGCTCCCCCCACCCTGCGGCTGGGCCAAAATTAATGTCGATGGTTCGTCGCTTGGAAACCTCGGGAGATCGAGTGGTGGAGGAATTTGTAGAAGTGAAACTAGCCGTGTTCTGTTCGCTTTTTCTCATGACTATAGCATGGGCACCAACACCTTCGCCGAACTCAGAGCAGTTCACGATGGTATTATCTACGGGCTAAATCATGGTCTTCTCCAGATAATCATTAAATCCGACTCAAAGCTGGTGATTAATTTCCTAAATGGCATGGCCACCCTAGGGTGGAAATGGAACTACTAGATGGCCAGAATCCAAAAACTGACCCTCTCTCGTCATGTGTTTTTGTTCACACTCTTCGTGAAGGGAACGCTCCGGTGGATGCCCTCGCAAAGAGGGGAAGCGAATCGCAAAGTAATTTTTTTGCAAGCACGTTGGAGGTGATTCCGGGCCACATTCGCAGCCTCATCTTCCTGGACAAAGTGGGTCTAGGTACAATTAGAGTAAGTCGACACAATAGGACTCTCCAAAGTTTCTTTTTGCTCTCTGGGCATCCCGAAATATTTGTATATTCTGGTTTTCATCCTAATGAAATATCTTTTTCCTTAAAAAAAAAACAAAACAAAAAAGCAGTTATTTTTGGTATCTTTGAGATAGAGACATTATCAATATGTCCTAAGTAGATGCCTAAGTGTAGCTCACAAGTCATGACCCATGGATCATGCGGTACTTTTCATTATGCATTTACCTCCGCTACTAGAAAAGGGGGATACTTTAGTGTTAAAGTATTGGGAGTATGTGGGGCAATGATGTTTTCATGAAATCTAACTCATACTGATACGATGAGTCATCTTAGAAAACCCCTGGCTCCTAAAATTTTGCTTGATTTGCCATGGCATATGGAGCATATTAAGTGGGAATGTCCATGGTGCCAATTTCAACACATGGTTGGTTAGAGTGGGTGGTCCACGGCATTGTTCATATTTAAGCATGGCCATTCAGACCCTTGGTTCAAAACAGATACAAGGTCAAGGCAAAATATAAGTTGTTTTTTGACTCAGGTTAGCCCCTACATTGTGCCCACCTTAGTTTTGGATCAATCCAAGTTTCATGTCCTAGAGGTTTTCAGAGGTGACTTATTAGATAGAAGGGTTACATGTGAATAAATCAACTTACCTTGGTTGTACTGGTATCGACAGTTCTTGCCCAAGTGAAAAAATAAAATAAAATAATTGTGGGCTCTTTCATGGCTAACCCAAAGATCAGAAGATCTTAGCTACCCTATAAATGGTATAGAAATATGAACATGAGGAGACAAAATAAAATCACATTGCAATTGAAAAGATCTTGCACTATAGAGGAACATCCAGGATCAATTTTTTTTTTTGGGTATCTTTGAGATGGAGACATTATCAATATTTCCCAAGTGTAGCTCACATGCCATGACCCATGAATCATGCCGTGCTTTTTATTATGTATTTACCTCCGCTACCGGAAAAGGGGCATACTCATGTTAATGTACTGGGAATATGTGGGGGCAATGATGTTTTCATGAAATCCAACTCATATTGATAGGATGAGTCATCTCAAGAATTCCCTGAGCCCAAAATTTAGCCCCATTTGCCATGGCATATGGAGCATATTAAGTGGGAGTGTCTATGGTGCCAATTTCAACACATGGTTGGTTAAAGTGGGTGGTCCACGGTATTGTTCATATATAAGCAAGGCCGTTCAAACCCTTGGTCCAAACAAGATACAAGGTCAGGGCAAAATATAGGTTGTTTTCCGACCCAGGTGAGCCCTTATGTTGTGCCCACCTTAGTTTTGGATCAAAGCCAAGTCTCATGTCCTAGAGGTTTTCAGAGGTGACTTATTTGATAGATGGGTTGCATGTGTATAAATCAACCTCTCCTACATCTACCTTGGTAGTACTGGTACCATCAAATCTGGCCTGAGTGAAAAAATAAAATAAAATAATTGTGGCCTCTTTCTTGGCTAACCCAAAGATCAGAAGATCTTAGTTAACCAATAAAATATGGTATAAAAATATGTTCATTAGGAGAAAAAAATAAAATCACATTGCAATTGAAAAGATCTTGTAATAGAGAGGATCATGCGGTCATTTTTGGTATCTTTGAGAGAGAAAATCTTTGAGACAGACATTATCAATATGTCCTACTTAATCAACGGTCCATACATGATCTGCCGGCTGTAGCCAAATAGTTTCCGGTACCACCAGCAACTCCCTCCACTGGAAGTGGATTGCCTGTTGCACCCACCCGCCATAGGGATATACCTGTGGGGTGGCCCAAGCTCTGTGGGGCCTGTGATGTATGTGTTTTATCCACGCTGTCTATCTGTTTTGCTTTGCAGCTTATTTTAGAGCATGAACCCAAAAATATACGGATCCAAAGCTCAAATGTAACACACCGTACAAAACAATGGGATTGAACACTCACCACTGAAAACTTCTTTGGGCCACAGAAGTTTTGGATAAAGATTATATTTGTGGTAGTGTGACTTTATGAATAGGTTGACAAATGAAACATATTTTCACTTCATGCTGGCCACACGACCTTATGAACAGTTTGGATGGCAAATAAAACATTACAGTGGACCTTAAGAAGCTTTCAACCGTGGGTGTTCAATCCTCTCTGTTTGCTATAGCGTGGTCTAGTTGAGCTTTGGATCTGCCTCATTTTTGGGCTCATGCTCTAAAATGGGCTGGTAAAATAGATGAATGGCATGGATAAAATACATACATCATGATGGCCCTCATAGGGCTTGGGGCAAGTTGTGCCACATGGATATCCCTGTGGGTAGAGGTGTACACGAATCGAGCTAGCTTGGTTAGCTCGCTCCCCTCGACTCAAAGAAGCTTGATTCCACTTGGTTTGAAGCTGAGTTCGAGCCGAGTCGAGCTGATTTTTTGATCTCGAAAATGAGTTCGTGTTGGCCCAGCTCGACTCGACTTGGATTGAACCCAGCTCGAATCAAACTCGGATCGAACCAGTTCAGTGAACTGTTGTCTCAAATACAATGAGATTTTGAAAGTGCAGTCCAGGTGTTTGTGAAAATGATGCAATGGTGAACTTGGCTCGATCTTAGCTTGAACTCGGCTTGAAATGGCCAGAGTTGCTGACTAAACCAAGCCGAGCTGGCCAGTCAGGCTCGAGGATTGAGCCGAGCCAAATTCGAGCTGGGGTCAACTAGTGGCCGAACCGAGTCTTGTGGGTGTGGCGGGTGCAACAAGCAATCCGCTTCACCCACCGTTTGCATTTGGAGCATCAAATGGTGTGTGTTTGCCTCTATTGTTAACGTGGGCAATAACATAAATGCAAATAAATCCAGACCGTCCAAGTCATGTTTTTCTGTGGAAGAAGCAAAGCACAAAAATCATGTACGGCTGGAAAACCTAACTACGCTTCATGCATTAAATTTGGACAACTAACCGTCTCTCCCTGCATGCGCATCTCATGGAGAGGTTTGATGGAATGCGTCCCATGCTATTACAATAAAGATACATCAGAACTATATCCGTCAGATTTGGGGACTTATTTGGTGATCTAAACCGCTTAGAATATCGGCCTCACTATAGATGGATGGAGTTGGAGGATGCATAATTAAACTCTTGTTGGTCACTCACTTTGTTTTCTATTGGGCGGGCGTGCTAGAATGGATACAGCTGTTTGATTCAAACTGATCAACTTTTACTCCAAGTGTCAAAATAAGCATATACATCGAACATAAATGTATATGATCGAATTTTAAGAAGATCAATCGCTTACTCAAACACTTGAACACATTTATAACGATTAGACAATAATTTGAGGGTGGGGGTTCTTCCTTTAAAAATAGGTTATTTTATACCTTTCACAAGAAATGACTTTTAGAATACCAGATAAATCAAACAAGAGGAAAACTCACAATCGATCACTAATAACAATGACAAGAATGCGTTATATTGGATAAAGAACAAATACAATGTATGGAGTATACTTGGATTACAAGTAAAGATTATGGCTAAGAATTACCGCTATTCTTAGGAAAAGCTGAGATAAAAGATAAATTGATAAATTTAACTGATTGGACTTGAGTTTGAGAATTAACCAATTTTTTTGGAACTTGCTTTAAATCCTTCAAATTAATATCATCTTCGACTATGTGATCGGACGGTACTGCTGTTAACAAAGCATCCATTATCATATCTTTGTAGACTCTTATTGAGCTGCCTTAATCTATCTATGAATTCGGTCTTGACCGATGTCTGAGTCATCATAAAATTTCTTCTATGGTACAACTCATAGTTGCACGGAAGAAAATTATTGCCTTCAACAACTCATCATCCAATCATATCATGGTGGTGATATCATGTACGATGTTATTTATGTTAATTCTAGCATCTATCCTAGTTGGTTTGCCATTTTTATCTAGTCCTATAAAACGTATGGGTCTGATATTGTTTCCATAGAAACAAGCTTTGGCCATGCCAGACATGGCTAAGAATGGTTTGTTGTTGGCCAAAACCAATTATACTTTATCTTGATTCTAGAAAATCACAAATTGGTGTAGCGATGATGGAATACATGAGAAAGAATGAATCCATTCTCTTCCCAGTAAAGCATTGTAATTTGAGGATGTGTCAACTACAAAGAAAGCGGCTAACATATTCTTAGTTCTCACCATTAATTCGACAGGCAAAACACGATATGTTTGTGTCACCCCTCTAGTAAAATTATTGATTGTGACCTCGATCGGCATAAGATCATCTCAAGTCTTTTTTAGCTTAGCCATCATCTTAGACGGAATGATATTTACGGTTGCACCATTATCAACCTATGTCATGCCCCAAACCCAGAGATCGGATTCACAGAAATTCCGATCACCGAATCCGGTGTCGATAGCCTCCGTAGTACCCCATTCTTGACTCCTAGCGTCCATATGCCGGATTCCGATCCTGGGATCCTACAAGGAGGATTTTTTTTTTGTACATTTAACTCATAATAAGCATAACCACAAGATTACCCAATTCACAAAGGCAACATCATCATCACATATCCACTAATATGAAGAGTTAAATACAGTGCTGAAAGGGACATACATATGTTAAAAATCAAAGCTCCACAAGTCTGCTGCACACTCTATGCTCAATGCTGCTGCAACCTAACGCCACCTGCACGTATCTATCGTGCATAAGCTTATATAAAGCTTAGTGGGTGGTGAAAGTATGTGCACAAGGTAAGTGTCAAGTAAGCAATATCAGAGTAATCAGAGTAAGCGAAAATACTGACAGGCTCATAAATACCATCAGCCTTATCCAGGATATGAGATGCAAAAATATAATAACCAATATCATATATTGAGGAAGCAATGTGGATCAGCTATGCAATGCGAAGACAGTAAGCCAAATACTATGTACTGAGGATGCAATGTAATATGCGATGCGAATGAAATGACCAAGCTGGAGTGTGAAGTCAGGATGATAGTACGTAGTATCACAAGCTATGGGGTCCATCACAAGGGACTTCTATCCAAATCAGTTCCATACCTAAATTTGGATAGTCAGACTCAATGTGATAAACTCCTGATCTCAAGTTAGTCGCGCGCCCAACCGAAATCTTGGCAATGCGAAGGTACACATCAATTAGTTGCATACCACCAACCCGAGTGGATAGTGAATGAAATGAATGCATGAGTATGCAACTCCTACTCAATAAGTCCACATATCAGTACGGTTCCTCTCTAGGAAATCACCGGGGTCTATTTTGCCGCCCCATCGCGCGCAATAAGGTGAGTAGAAGAGACCTCACTATCCGCCTGCCAATATCGGGCCCGGCTCGTCAATAGCGGACCCTTTCCTCGAGCTGGTCAAACTCAGCCTAGCATTGCCCCCTCCTCTCGGGCGGGTAAGGCTGTACCCCCTTCCAACCGATCACGACACAGTAGGAGACGCGGCCTAACGGTATACGGCTCTCGTGCACTCATGCATCCACTCGGTCTAGATGTTGGAGCAACCTTTGGAACCAAGAGGGTTTTGGGACTTTCACCCAAGGATATCTATAGCACCCCATGTAGAATAGATTTTTGGTGTCCCATCTGGCCATCTATGAAATACCTGTGGAGGCTACGACCCAAATATCGATAGGGCGTATAGTAATGACAACACACAATGCAAGATGTATGAGTCATACAATCCAGTCATGCATCAATCTACGTATACCATGCGCTCAGGTGAGACAATCTCTACCTATCAGGGAGTCTCATAACAACCTGCCCAATGACATATGCAATGGTCAACCACATCTCATAATAAACATGCAGATGATGCGTATGAGCATGTATCATGATGTTATGCTGTCACATACTCATAATCGATATCAATAACCTGCATCAACAATCAGCCTCGACAATGTGGACATTTAACCAACATTGCCTCCAAGGAATGACCCACATAGAGCCTAACGTATAGTGGACCTATGACCTCACAAAGGGCCTGATATACAATGCCATGAGCCTCACTCAACAGCTTAATACACATCATGATGGGCCTTTCACATGGGCCTAACATACATCACAATGGGCTCCATTGCCCGACCCTCAAATGCATCACAATGGGCATCATCACATGGACCTCAAATTTATCACATTAGGCTTAAAATATGGGTCGACTATACATCACAATGGGCCTCAACCACGAGTCGCATATACAACATATAGGTCTAGATAATCGGCCTCGACAATTGAAATCGAGATCGACAATCAAAATCGACACTCGAACTTGGCCTCGACAATCGGAGTCGGCCTCGCTACTTAGCCTCGACAATTGAGATCGATCGATAATCAGAATCGGCCACGACAATTAGGATTGATCGATAATCAGAGTCGGTAAATCGGTCACGACAATCGGAATCGGCAATCGGTCACGACAATTGGGGTTGAGCGATAGTCAGAGTCAGTAAATCGGTCACGACAATCGGAATCAACAATCAGCCGTGACAATCAGGATCGATCGATAATCAGGATCGGCAAATCGGTCACGACAATCGGGATCAATCGATAAGCAGAGTCGGCAAATCGGTCACGTCAATCGGAATCGGCAATTGATCACGATAATCAGATTGATCGATAAGCAGAGTCGGCAAATCGGTCAGGATAATCGGAATCGGCAATCGACCATGACAAGCGGGATCGATCGGTAATCAGAGTCGGCAAATCGGTCACGTCAATCGGAATCGACAATCGGCCACGACAATCGGATCAATCGATAATCAGAGTCGGCAAGTCTGTCATGAGAATCGGAATCGGCAATCGACCATGACAATCGGGATCGATCGAAAATCAGAGTCGGCAATCGGTCAGGATAATCAAAATCGGCAATCGACCATGACGATCGGGATCGATTGGAAATCAGAGTCGTTAAATCGGTCAAGACAATCGGAATCAATCGATAATCAAAATCGGTAAATCGGTAAGAATGGGCTTAACAAGGCTTAAGGGAAGGTCACAATGAGGACATCTAACCATCATTACTCATCAATGTGGACATCTAACTAACATTGCTCCCAAGGAGTGGCCCACATAAGGGATTCATACGTAATCGTAATGGCCACACATACATCACATTGGGCCTCGCCCATGGGCCTCAAATACATCATAATGGGCCACAACCCATAGGCCTTGAATACATAATAGGTGGGCCCTACACATGGGTCTCGTATGCATCAAATGGGCCACGTATCAAGGGTCTAATACACGTCACAATGAGCAGCACGATAAGGGCCTAATACACATCATAATGGGCCTCGTGTACATCAAGTCGGGCCTCATCATATGGGCCTCATATACGCCAAGTGGGCCGCATCAATGGACTGCACTAATGGGCCTTATACACATCAAGTGGGCCACACTAATCGGCCTCATACACATCAAGTAGGCCGCATCAATGTGCCGCATTAATGCGCCTCATACACATTAAGTGGGCAGCATCAATGTGCCGCACTAATTGGCCTCATACACATCAAGTGGGCCGCATCAATGGGCCTCATACACATCAAGTCGGGCCCACCCTTATGTATTTTTTTTTGAGATCAGACCTATTCATAAGTTAACATAGAGATACATGAAGTGAAAATCCAATATCAGCTTGAGCGAAAATTACCGGTACTCCTAAGAAGTTTGAACGGTGGATGACACTGTGCCCCACTATTATTGCATATGGTGGGGTCCACTTGAACTTTGGACCTAACTCACTCATTTTCCCATGCCAGAAAATGATCTCACAAATGGTTGGACGGTATGGATACAACACATACACCATGGTGGCTGCTCAAAGCTCCTCCCTGTCCCAGAAAAGTGGGTGGACGGTTTGGATGAAAAACATCCATCAAGGTGGGGCGCTGATGGCAGGAGAGAGGTATGCCAGCCAATACACTCGTCAGGTGGGTCCCAGATACGTTGGCCACGACTTGGGACCAAGCAGATATTTGTGGTTTCCCCACTGTCCAGACAGGTGGATGGTGTGGATAGATACATCATAGTGTGGCCCGCAGGACTTGCTGCTGTAAATACAGCAGATATATATAGCTGGTGTGCAGGTCCACCATCCATCAGACGGATGGCTTGTATATGAAATAGATGTACAGTGTGCAGATATAACACATACATCTAATGGGGTCCACACAGATGGACGGTCTGGATAATCAGACCCAGACATCACTACACCAGTTAGGTGGATGGTACCTCTGCCAATCTGTCCAGTGGGTGGGTCCCACATGGGGCCCACCACACGCATGAATATATATATATATATGTACGGCATATATAAAATAAAATATAATATATTATAATAATATATGGCACATCATATGTATATATATAATTATATAATATAAAATCATATCCTTTAATAGGACCAACGTCCAGACCCTGAACTAACGGTCTGGATGCAATTCACATACATCACGTGGGTCCAGAGTACTGTTGCTGCACGTGCAGCAGCAGCTGGCATCGTTTGTTGGCCCACCATCGAAACAGATAGATGGTGGGGATTCAAAACAGATGAACGGTGTGGTAACACAAACACCAAGGTGGGCTACTGCATGGATGGTGCAGTCACAATCACGGCATCATGGTGGGACTCGCACACAAATGGATGGTCTGGATTAACGAATATCACATGGTGGCCCACGATACTTGCTGACGTGAATATAGGTGGGACCCACATAACTCGCAGACGTCCGAACAGATGGACGATCTGATAAAACCTATAGGGCCCCACATCTCACCATCCAGGCAGCAGATGGACGGTGGGAGTAGAACACATACATCACAGTCCAACCACGGGCTGGTTGACGCTGCTGCAGCAGCTGCGTACAGGCCAGCCCAACAGCTATCAACAGGTGGGTCCCACGTGGGGCCCACCGCAATGATATACATATATCTATATGAGTATATAATATTCTTTTCTTTCTTCTCTTTTCTCTCTCTCTCTCTTTTTTTTTTAACACAGGACAGCATCCAGCGTCCAGCAATGGACGGACGGCTGGATGCAACAGATCATCACGGTGGTGTGCCACCATTCCTGATGGTCGGTGGATGAAACACATACCACAGGGTGGTGCCACGTCAGTGTGGCTCACCAAATTGGGGATCAAGCTAATATATATGTTTTCCCTTTCTTCCAGATGGACGGTATAATACATATCATGTGGGACCCATGCTGGCAAATAGACGGACGGTCTAGATATATCTAGTGGGTCCCACCATCTCATGATGTTGGACGGTGTGAACACCACACTCCAGCAAGGTGCATCCAGCACCTCAGCAAGGTGCATCCAGCACCGCATCAATATGTGTCAGACACCGTATAACACCGTCGGATTAATACACATCAGGTGGGCCATAAAAAAATCAAGATGAGAGAGAGAGAGAGAGAGAGAGAGAGAGAGAGAGAGAGAGAGAGAGAGAGAGAGAGAGAGAGAGAGAAATTGATGGAGGAGGGGTCTTGCCACTATGGGCCCCTCAATACAATGCATACATCATGATGGGTCCCACTACATGTGGGCCCTCAAATTATCAAAATCTCACAAATCAAATCATAGAATACACCCACCTTTGATCTTCTCGGACTCGTCCTTCCACCGATGCAATCTAGAGCTCCAAGGGTTGGATTTTAACGGTTGAGATGGACTTTGGAGGGTGGGGATGAGAGATAGGAAGGTGGGCCACACCAAGGTTCTCCATGGAAGCCATGGACATTGGAGTTTTGCTTGTCTTTGGAAAATGAGAGAGAGAATGAGAAAGAGATGGGTGATGGGAGAGAAGTGATGGGAGAGAGGGATGGTGGAGTGACATGAGAGGTAAGGTGCTTGTTGACTTTTTGGGGTTGCTTTTGTACTTGGGCATGAGGAGAGTAATGGGTTGAGTGATAGGTGTACTTTTGACAAGTAATGTGATTGATGTGATAGATTTGATAGATTCTCTTGGAATTTGCAACGTGCGGTGTTTTCCTCGAACTGAACGCAGGCCCACACTTCCCGGCACGGGTATCGTCTCGGCGAGCAAGACGCAGCGTCGGAATCGCGGCGACGATGCGGTAACAAGGGTATAGGTCTCGGGTCGAGCTGACTCTGAAAAATGGGATACGACTCAAGGTCGCGTGCAACTACCGATTACAGATCACGAGTCGCCAGAATTCAACTGAGAGGACCGCAAAATCCAACGGAATAGTACGGGCTAGGATACGGGCCTTACAACCTAGACCTTAGTGACCAGACAACCCTCTAAGTGTACATAAATATATAATAGCTTCAGATGTTAGGTCATGATACATGTCAATCTTTCAATTACTATCTTACCAGAAGGTGGATTTGGTTTGATTGAAACGGTCAACACATTTTTGATGTCCTCTTTTGAATTAAAGTAATTGTGTTGTAGATTATGGAAGGACCAAGCTTCTCCACATCTCTTACTATCTTTTTTGGTTGTAATTGTTTAGGGCAAGTTACATATTGTAATCCAATACGATTAGTGAAAATGACCCAAATTGTATTACCAAATTTGAACATTCCCCCTCGATGTCTCCAAATTCATTCACTTGTTAGTCTCCTTCGTTGTTTCTGACGCAATATCCTCATTTGGTTTGGATGAGGTTTTCCCTAATGAATTTTCTTTTACAAGCAATTCCTCACTCAAAAGATAATCCGAAATACAATCATCGCTGAAGTATTCAATTGATCTTTCAATGTCCATGCCTTCCTTTTCAAAAATTTGGCCATTGTCGGCTGGCTCAGCTCCCACATGAAGTTCAACTATATTTACCTTATTCTTCTTCTGGTTTTCTAACTATCATCCTTGACTACATTTATATGGCCCTCATTTGAGGTTCGCCTCTTAGAGCGGTCAATTGTCTTCGTTTAGCTGCCTGTTGTACGTCTTTGCTAACATCATTTTTTAGTACATGTCATCCCTTTTGGTACAGCTGGAAACTTTGGATGACTCAGCCTTTTCCAAACTCCCTCTTGAGTAGGCTGAGGTTTAACCATCCTTTGTCCAGGAGTCGTCCTATGATGATTAGTAGTGTACTTAACCTTTTGTTTGTAAAAAGAGTTATTCTTTTCAATATTTTGAATGACCAATGGATCTGTTCAGTAGTTCGATTGATAAAATCACCTATTTTGTCGAATCAACCTTGCATATTGCTCACACAGCTACATCCTTTGGCAAGTGGAGTTTGTTGCCTTTTGATATGCCTCGATCTTCTCAACTATATGTATAGACTTTTTAATTCACTTACCAACATCTCATTCCTCAGCCTAGTCCTTTTGAGATCTAAGGTCAATTTTTATAGTGGTCGAACCAACCTTTGAGGATTAACCGTGGCCATGTTGATTTTCATATTCGATGGGAATGGATCAGTATCGATCAATATTGCTTTTTTCTCTTTTTTCGAAAAACTTTAGCAATATTCCTTGGTCAATGTTATTGTAGATATTATTTTTTAAAACAGCATGCTTGTTAGTGGAATGAAACCGAGTTTTGTGCCATTTACAATAACTGGTTTTCTTCAATTCTTCGATTGCCAGTATGTTATGATTGATAGAAACTTTAATAATTTTTTCGGCCAACATGATATCAAAGATTTCATTAGCCCAAGTAATATAAAAGGAATATATCATTTGAACTTTCTGAGTGAACGGTGTAGTCTCTTCTATTTTAACCGATGCCGAATAGAAAAATGGTTGTTTAGACACTATTTCGGCTACTGCGACATCATAGTTAGGATCATAATAATATGTTCTTGTTGACGAATTCTTTTGTTGTGTTGCCTCTTAAAGTAAAGCCTCATATTGAGATATCTTTTGTAACACCATGTACTTTTAATACTCGGGTGTTACCATGAATTCCTAGCTTATTAAACCATTCACCTACAATCTAGCTTAAATCTAACCATTGTAAGTAATCTCCATCTATAGGTCAAGCCATCCATCCATTGACTCTTAAGAGAAATCATCAAATCATTAGATCCACCGTTCGTTTGGGTTACAACGTTCCGTTGTACATTCTATCCTTTGAAAACACATATTGGATTATTTGGTTTCATATCCAACTTCCATATCACACCTAAACATTCTTAGGATCCCTAGGATTATCAATGACTAAATACGAGTCAATCCAACTGTTGGATTGTTGGAGTGGTCAGGATGCTGGGAGTTGGTAATTCGATGTTCAAGTGGTGCGACCCACTTAATAGTTAAAAGTGTGGCACACCTAATAGTTAAAATATTTTAAGAATTAGGTACACAACTTATACATGTTGTCTACTATAAGGGCAACTCTGTTTAGAAGTAGTCCCTACAATTTTAAAATTAAGATAATAAAAATAACAATAACTTATATGATGAAAGATATTATAATAAAGACATTAAAAATGAAAGTTCATGGAATGAGTGGTCCCGATCATCCGAACAATCTCCAAGACTATTGAAGTCCAGATTGGAATCAGTTAGATCGCTAGATCAGTTTGAACCAATAAAATAAGACAAGATCTTCTACTGTGGCCCACCTAAGCTTTGAATCTGCCTCATGTTTTGTATAATACCTTAAAATGATCTGTTAAAATAGATAGATGGTGTGGATTCCATTAAATATCACCGTGGGCCCCACGCAAGTGTTGTGTGTGCACCAGGAGTGGTGCACCCACAGGCCATAGTCTGGTCTCGCCAACACCATCAAATCGGGTTGACCTGAGTGTAACCCGAAATAGAGAGGATTTCCTCTCCCTTTCTCCAGCTGTTCGTGGTTTAAATGGACAACATCCGTGTGCGGCCGTTGTGGCCTAACATCGCGATCTGTATGGACAATCCAAACCGTTCATCTTGCGCAAGATGGATTTTAGACCAAACACCACCTAGTTTTACACTCTAAGACACGCACGTATACACACAAACATGAACACAAGTAGAGTTGTGCACAGGTGTCATTCCAAAAATGGAAACTTCATTTCCTTGTTGGTAATTCAGGAGCACTATTCTCCTGCCTTTAAGACCATTAGATGCAAATCATCTCAACGTTTCATAGGTTTAGGGTTTTCTAACAAAGGATGCGCAGCTAGAGGCACTTTCTGTCAAACCCAGTTGCCCTAAAAAGAATCTTAGCCACTCATCTTCTTCTAGAAGCCATGCGAGGCATCCTAGTGGTTGATTTTAGGGCAACCAACTAGATCATCTTGATCGAAATGGGAGTTCTCATGAGAAATTCATGGGAGCCCGAACTAATATCCACGATAAAAAATCTCAAAACCCATTGAGATGTCATCCATCGTTGCCCAAATGTGGATCCCACTAGGTCTTTATACCCATCTGAATCATCCAAATGCATCAGATCTCAAGGTCATTCCTTTGATCAAAGTCCACCATGAACGACCAGATCTCCTTCTTCGTTAAACCATGAAAACCCATCACCTTTGAACGAGCCCCATTCACTGATCTGAGTCGTCCAATGAGTGGCCCACCCCATTATAAATATATCCTAGTGTATTGATATGGGCCATGCAAGCCAGATCTTGAAGTCTTAATCTCCATCTCTCCTGATTAGAACGAAAGTCATAACTAATCTTGCGATTAGATATGTTAGAAACTAATTAGGGTAGCTATAAAGCTCCCTTTCCAAAATAGGTTTCCATCCCTAAATAGCCCTAAAAATCCAGAAAAGGGAAAGAGAGAATCAGAGAGAGAGAGAGAGAGAGAGAGAGAGAGAGAGAGAGAGAGGCATCATGCGCCGTTCTCCATCGCTACATTGAGTCAAGTCGTGACTCGGTTGAGTCTCTACGAGTCGATTTACATCGAGTCTAGTTACTGGACACTTGTATCAGAGAAGCAAAGGAGGAAGAAGGGAAGACAATGAGAGAGAGAGAGAGGGCTCGACTCAGTAGTGCTGCACTGAGTTAGCTTAGTTTAGCCAAGTCGAGTTGCTGATCTACCCAGATCTATTGCTGGTTGGAAGTTGAAGAAAAAGAAAAGAAAAGAAGAAAGCAAAAAGTGAAGGAAGAAAATGAGAGAAGAGAGGGAGCGACAAGATAGAGAAATAGAGAGAGAGAGAGATGGGATCGAAGGAGAGAGGGAGAGTGCATGCATGTGGGTTTGAGTCGTTGCTACACAGTACCGACTCAACTGAGTCTAGGTCCAAGATGGGGGAGTTTGGGTTGTCTGAAATCTTTAGATCATCTCGATAAGTTGCTGGAAGCCAGGACGATTTCAAAATACTGCCGGTCACATCGGAATAGGGGAAGAAGGAGCTGAGTTGGACCTCTAGCTGTCGAGTCAAGTTCATGACTCGGGTTCGACTCATGGAGAGTCAGGTCCTAGTTAGTTCAGAGCTTACCGATTTTGCCCAACAAGGTGAGGAGAAGACTACCTTTCACTCGCTGTCTATGTTGACTCGTCGAGTTCTAACAACCTAAGTCAGGAATTGGTGGTGTACCTTGCAGCTGAGTTAACTCAGTTGGCGCCTGGGTCGCAAATGACCTTTGGTTTGTGATGAGCCGACTCAACTAGATCATGGGCAATCAGCCATTAGATCAGTAAAATCCGTAAAAAACCGAGTTTATGAGCCATTTTGCATCTGGAGCTTGACCTTGTCACTGATTCAATGACTCAGTGCATTTGGACTTGCTTATGATATAACTTGACTTAATTTTGGGATGTCTTTTAGGTTATACTTCTCAGTGCATTTGGTATGGATAGCTGATTGTGAATTAGACTTGAGTTTTTGGACTAAGTGGAGATGAGTCAAGTCGAGTCAAATTGACCTAGTGTGTAATTGAGTCATTGTGTGTCTTAAAAACTATAAGACCCGTATCCTAGTCTGTACCGTTCTGTAGGCTTTCGCGGTCCTTCCGGTCTAATTTTGGCAACCCTTGACCTGTATCTGACGTTTGCATGCGATCCTAAGCCGAGACCTGTATACCGAAGTTGGCTCAACTCGAAACTTGTACCCTAACGACTGTGCCGTCGCCGCGGTTTTAACATCGTGACTCGCACACTGATCCGATACCCGGGCTAGAAAATGTGGGCTCACGTTCATTTCGAGGAAAACGCCACGCGTTGTGAATTTCGAGAGAATCTCTACAACATGTCCTATCAATCAATCAATCAATCAAGTCAAATACACTCCATACCTCAAGTACAAGCAATCCATCCCTCTTTTTCCCAAGTCAACTCTCTCTCTCCCCTACCCATCCCTCTTTTACAAAGTTTCAAACCAAACCTTACCTATCCATCTCCTTTCCTTACAACCACCACTCCATCTATCCCTTTAATCCATCATTTCTCTCTTTCTCTCATTTCTCAAAACTCACTCCCAAGCAATACCCCATGTCCAAGCCCTCCCAAGCTCTCCCAAATCATCAAGTGTGGCCCACTTTCTCACCCTCTCATGTCTCATCCCCACCATCAAAACTCCATCAACCACTATCAAAAGTGAAGGCAAGGAGCATATGAATCCAAGGGATCAAGGAGGAGTGCAATAGGTGGGTGATTTACCGTTAATTTCAATTTTTAAGGGCCACTTGTTGTGGGACCCACTTGATGTATGTGTTGTAATCATGTTTTTTTTGATGATGTGGCCGTGTGGCCCACTCGGATGTACTCCACATGATGCATGTCTTATCCACACCATCTAGCCATGGGGTGGCCCACTTGAGCAGGGCTCACCTTAAGTATGCATTGTGCCCCAAACTGTCCAGCGTCCAGGGACGCTGGACGTGAAATGAAGACAAAAAATCAGCTTAGGCCCCACCTTGATGTATGAATTCAATCCACGCCGTCCATCTTATTTCCTAGCTCATTTTAGGCGTTGAGCCAAAAAATGAAGCCAATCCGATTGTCTGGCGGCCATTTCACAGAAAACAGTGGCTTTACCATTGAAATACACTCTAATATTTCTACACACTGAAACATGTCAAATATTGGGCTTGTTTGGCTTGTCTTGAGCCATAGAGACCAATGGTTGTGTCGGATTCTACTGATGTGGGCCCCACCTGGGAAAATCCACAAAAAAATCATATTTCAAAAAAAATAAAAATAAAAATAAAGCATGTAACAGCGCAGGACGCTGCTACCATGGACGTGAATGAGGTAAGGAACAGGGGTCCCAGCCGTGGGCCCCACCATGATATGTGTTGGACATCAACACTGTTCATTGGTGGCCCCTTTAGGGCAGTGGGCCCCCCTCTAAAAATCAGCCGTATACAACACTTAGGTGGCCCATGTCATAGGAAACAGAGGTGATTGAATGTCTGCCATTGAAACCCTTTTGGGTGTCCCAGAAGTTTTGGACCATTATGAAAATTGTTTTTCCTCTGCATTCAGGTCTGCGTGACCTTATTAACAGATTGAATGGAAAGTTAACGTTATGGTGGGCTCCACGTGGGACCCACTGATGTATGGACGGTTGGTGTACCTCACTTCGGCCATGGCTGCTGGAGTGGCGTCACCAAGTTCCATGGGTCCCACCTGTCTTATCCACGCTATCCATCTATGGGGCCCATCAGGATGCATGTGTTGCATCCAAGCCATCCAACCATTTTGAAAGCTTGTCTTAAGGCTTGAGACTAAAAATGAGACAGATCTATAATTCAAGTAGACCCCACCATTTAAAAATAGTGGGGACAGTGACATTCAGCATTCAAAACTTCTTAAGGGCCACTATAGTTCCGATCAAGCTGATGTTTTTGCTTTCACTTCATCTATCTCCATGTAAATTTATGAATAGGTCGGATCCCAAAACAATACATAACGGTGGGCCCTATAGGATTTTTAATGGTGGAAATCATTGTCGCCAATGTTATTTGGAGTGTGATCCAGTTGATCTTTTGATATGATTCATATACATATAGGCCATATGATTAGGCCCGTCTTGATGTATTTATGGCCGTCCGTTGAGGCCCACCTTGGTATATATATAGGGCCCATGTGATTAGGCTTATCTTGGTGTATTTGTGGCCCATTGTTGAGGCCCACTTTGATATATATGAAGCCCATATGATGTGGCCCATTTGATGTATTTGGAGCCCTTGGGTTGAGGCCCAACGGGATGTACATAAGGCCCATTGCAATATGTGATTCCACCATGGTTATGTAATGATGTTCATAGCAGGCCGTGCCTTGGGAGCAATGATGGTTTGACGTCCACATTGTAAGAATAATGTTGGTTAAATGTCCGCATTATAACTCTCCCTAGGGCCCATTGTTAGGCCCATACTTGTAGTGTGTAAGCCGTCTAGGCCCATCTTCGTTATGAACGGAGTCCACCACCATATAACATGTTTAATATAGATCCATGATTCATGCTCCTATGCATCATATGTATGCTTGATATGAGAAGTGACTGATCATAGCATATGCCTTTGGGCAGATTGTTTATGGGCTCCCTGATAGGCGGAGTTGCCCTTCATGAGCGTACGGTACGCGCAGGGTTGTTGCATGTCTAGTAGAGTGATTCATGCACTTACATTTTATGTAATTATAATTATTATATGCCCTAGCGACATCAGGGCCTTAGCCTCCACAGACACATCGTGGATGGCCGGATTGAATACCGAAAATACTGATTCTAAGCATCGGGGCGCCATAGATGTCCCTATGTGAAAATCCTTAAATCCGATGGTACCAAAGGATGACTCCAATGTCGAGACCGAGTGGATATATGAGCGCACGAGGGCTGAATACCAGGAGACCGCGTCTCCTACTGTGTCGTTGTTAGTTGGAAAGGGGTGTGGCCTTACTTGCCCGAGGTTAGGGGGCATCACTAGACTGAGTTTGACTAGCTCGTGAATGAGTCCGCTATTGACATGTCGGATAGATATTGACAGATTATTGGCTAGGCGGATAGTGAGGTTTCTTACGTTCACTTAGATTGCACTCCTGGGAAAGGGGTAGTACCATTTGGAGTGTATTAAACTTGGGTGATTATCCAGAATGAGAACTGTATTGATTTTTGATGAGCTGTATTGATATGAGGATTGACATGCTTGAGTTGCATCTCGCATCGCATGGCCTGGATATGGCTGATAACATTCATGTTTTGCACTGCATAGCCTTGGTACGGCTTATTGCATTCATGTACTCATCAGCATGATTTCACATTACTCTGACCTTGCATTCTGAGCAAGCTCATATTGCGCAAACACTTACATCGCCCTCTAAGCTTTCTATAAGCTTATGCACGATTGATGCATACAGGTGATGTCAGGACGTAGCCATAGCCTCGTCGTAATTAGAGTGTGCAGTCGAGCTTCTAGAGTTTCTGTTATTTTCATTATCTTGTATTCCCTTTTCATACGCATTATACTCAAAGTTTTTGATAATAGTGGATTTTGTGATGGTGTTATTGTGGTTATTATTCATGAGTTATGCTTATGATTATGCTAATTATGAATCAAATCATGTTTGAAGTCCTCATTGTAGGATCCTAGGATCGGAACCTGGTGTATGGGTGCCGGGAATTGAGAATGGGGTACTTTGGAGGTTGTTAGCGCCGAATTCAGCGATCTGGAATTTTGTGAGCCTGGTTTCTGAGTTTGGGTCATGATAAAAATATCTATCAATTGAGTTGTGGAATGTTGATCTTAGGCTCTTAATTCCTCCACTAAACAAGTTTGAATCAGAGATCGACTTGCATTCGAATCAAGCCAAGCTGGATTGAACCAACTCAACAATTGGGAATTGAATTACTTCAAAACCACTCACTTTACTTGCACTCGAGACAAGGAAATCAAATTAAAAAAGGTGAGGATCACCCTACAAGCTTTGCTACATCATGGTAATTAGCCTTGTTCATTTATCTTCATTCATTTATTTTAATTGCTTGCTTAATATAGTGTTAAGTAGAAATGATGATAAATGAGTAATTATTTACAAATAAATGATGATTGGACTTAAATTCAGAAGTTTGAACATGCTATGGATCTCAAATACCTCTATTTTAGGTTAAGATGAACATTTTACATGAGTAAGTGCTATCGAGCTTATGTGTGACTTGTTTTACTACTTGTGATGGTGTTTCTGGAGGTCTTCGAACTAGTGGCCATTTTTTCTATTAGATTAAATAGGGATTGCTTGTTGTGGACTTACCATCTTGTAGAACCTTTGTGCCTATGTGACTTTTAAGGAAAATCCCTTTCTATCACATCCTTGAATTGAATATTTGCCCATTGCGGCTATTATGGAATAATCATCCTATGTGGTTTTGATGGATTTTATTCATACAGCCTTGTGATGGTAAGTTCCACTTATTGAATAACGATTGACCACAAGTTGAAGAGCTCACTTTTAAAACATCATATTTGTTAGATTCTCTTGAGTTGAAAATGGTGATATGGGATATTACACTGAGTTGTTGGCCTATGTTGGGTGATGAACCCTTATAGTGGCCTTTAAGTTTTTATAAATTGACTACAAGCAATTAGAATAATAATGGTTAGGGCTAATCATGCATCTCATGGCATGTAGACTTTACCGGGTGGTCGATACAAGATGTGGGGTTTACTTGGGTCACCACGGGCTGTACCGTAGAGTATTTTACCTGGTGATCCTAAGCTTTTAGCGCGTGCATTCGAATATGATGTAGAGCAAGTCGCGGACAGTTTCATGGCCAAGATGGATAAGAAAAGGCTTGGTCGACAATAAAAGTGATCTGAACCATTGAACCTTAAATCAGGCGTATCTTGCAATTGAAATGAGTTATCAGACGTAAAATATATGATTTTGGGGTAGGAAAAGCTACTTTAGCCACCCAACCCGCTAGGTTGGGTTGCGCAAGCCGGATTTGTGAAATATCGTCAGATCGACGGTCGTTTCCCTATTTTAATTCCATTTTTACTATAAATAATAAGTTTTAGTTTGATTACAACTCTTCATCCGTTGGCCTTTAGGAGTTACGCCCAGTGCGAGAAGTGCTTAGAATAATTAGGAGAATAGCTTGGTGAAGCCAAAGAGGACACTTACTATTTTTGGCCGAAAACCTCACGCACTAGTAAACATCACGATTGTTTATAAATAGTAAGTTGCGAATTCTAGGAGTTCTAGTTGTAGTTTGATTTTGATTTCTTTCCCTTGCTTGGTATCCCTATTTAAAGGGTTGTGAACTCATTTAATTCATTCATTGATCAATTTACAAATTTATTAGAATTTATTTCTATTTTCTTACTTTCTTTCCTCGTGGATTCAAGAAGTCTCTGTGTGGAGTTCAGAGAAGCTCCGTGGATTCGGAGTAGTTATCCTTGAGGAAGACGGTGATCGACCTCTTCACGTTCATCCCTGCGTCAGACTACCATGGGTTGTCCTTTTTGTATGGACTTTTCTAGGTATCTAGTTTTCCTTGGACGTATCATAGAGTACTCTTCCAGGAAGCTAGGTCACCTTGGGTGTCCTCGTTACATGGTATTTTTCGGGTAACTAGTGACCTTTGGACATGCCTTGAGTACTTTTTGGGTGGTTAGTTCTCTTTAGGCGACCTTTTACGTTAAATTAGGTTTTTGGAAAATGAATAGTGTACTCGGGTTTCGAGAACTGGGGTGTTACACCTTTTTCGTTAATTCATAAAGATTCGTGAATTCTATTCTGATAAAAAATTTTCAAAGTTTAAACTCTAAACCATCGTAGGCCAAAACGAATTCTTCCTCTGTCGTGAATACCTTGCATAAGCTTTTGTCTCTTTTAAACCGAACAATATAATTTTCGACCAATTCTCTTGGCAACTATCGAAATTGTGTAATATCGACCATGAAAATTTGCTTGTCCTTATGATGTAGAGTGGGTCACGGACAGTTTCATGGCCAAGATGGATAAAAAAAAGGCCCGGTTAACGACAGAAGTGGTCCAAACCGTCAGACCTTAAATTGGTCGTATCTCGAAATCCAGAATGAGTTATCGGACATAAAATATATGATTTTGGGGTAAGACAAGCTACTTTAGCCACCCAACCCATTATGTCGGGTTTTGCAAGATGGATTTGCGAAATACCAATAGATCAATGATTCTTTCCCTATTTTAATTCCGTTTTTAGTATAAATAGTATGTTTTGGTTTGATTATAACTCTTCTACCGTCGGGCTTTCGGAGTTGCACCCAATGTTAAAAGTTCTTAAAATAACTAGGAGAATAGCTTGGTGAAGCTAAATAGGACACTCACTATTTTTGGTTGAAAACCTTGCGCACTAGTGGAAATCACGACCGTCAATAAACAGTAAATTGTGAATTCTAGGAGTTTTAGTTGTAATTTGATTATGAAATTTCTTCCATTGCTTAGTATCCCTATTTAAAGGGTTGTGAACTCATTTATTTCATTCATCAATCAATTTTAAATTTTATAGAATTTATTTTCTATTTTATTGTTCTTTTCCTCGCGAATTTGTGGAGCCTAGAGAAGTTCCATGGATTCAAAATAGTAATCCCCTTTGGGTTTTTCTGAGATAGCCTAGAAATTTCTATGGGTTAATTTGTGATAGCCCACGAAAATCACAAAAAGGGGTTTATTGTAGTGAGCCCATGAAAATCACAGGAACTGTAAGAAGTTGTTAAGATGAACCTATGAAAACCTTGAAATAGTGAAAGCCAAAATTATGAGGGTAGTAATTTTAGGAGTGGAGTAGGTGTGGGTTTAAGCACCGAACTACTATAATCCCTTGTACCTATGTAGTGATTGTTTATTTTATTATTTATGGTGAATGTTATATTTATTTCATTCTTTTTAGTGAATGCTATATTTATATCATTGTCTCTTACTAGTTTAAAAGTTTGATTTCAAAGACATCGTGATATAAGGTTGTCTTGCCTAGAATTATAAGTGAAGGTGGTCCTACGAATTATTTTGAATCAATGTTTCAATACTTTGGGCGATTGATGTTGAGGTTCAAATATTGCATATCAGACCCAATTATTGCCTGGATTTACAAGCATGATACCGTTCAATGGCCCGATTTAATCGTGTTTGTGATGCAGAGTGTATTTACGAGCATGGATTGAAAAATGGTGCTTAAACCATGGATTTAATGCTTTAATGACACCAAAGGCAAGGGACGGACTCCAAGGGACCAAGATCGATGGAATTACATGCCAGATATCCGAGAAAATCGGAAAACTGAAGCTCAAATGGCTCGAAAATCATTCAGAATGCAAGATCATGGTGTTCCCACCATCCATTCGGCTTAAAAATTTATACATGGCCTGAGGACCATAAATTAACCGTACATGTAAAATTTTAACCATTGGATCATTGTGGAAGTGGCCCAATGGATGGATCAGCCCATAAAATCTCGTTTTGGGGCCCACCTGATATCTGGAACTGTCTCAACTTTGGATTCAACGCCTTAAATGGGGCAACAAAATGAATGGATGGATTGGATTTCTGAGAAACATCACAGGGGGCCCTGTATGTGCACGTGTGCATACACAGTGCACACTTATTTGCTGTGCACCGGACCGACTGACTTGGTTAAAGTCGGTGTTGACTGATTCTTCACGCGAAATCCATTTTTTTGTAAAACAGTGTCCGAGAAACGGACGCTCGGTTGCTGTTGTGGGGCCCATACATTGCCCCAATGGACAATCCAAACTGTCCATTATATTTCCAAGGCTTATGTTACCAAGGCTTAGTTGACAATATTTGATGAAACAAAGAGGATGAGATTATAACCATTCAAACACAAAACGGACGGTGGCTTTAAGGATTATGTGGGCCACATCAAAGTATAGCAAAAAATACTCTTTCCTTACTGGTTTTTCGAGGGGAGTTCAATGAGCGGCTTGGATTTGTCAAAATAACACTAAAGTGGGCCCCACAAACGTCACAGCGGAAGCTTCTGTATCCCTATTTCGCATCCGACAAGAGTCCATTTTGTGAAAGTTTGGGGGCCCCACCCATGGCCTGTCCGACCAATCTGATCCGTTCATCGTGTAGACGACCTCGAATAATATAAAACCTTGCTGAAATTTTACACCCATGTGTGCACATGTGCACGATACAGAGGCCACAAACAGGCAATCCTGTGACGTTCAAAACGATTTTTAGTGTGATTTCTTCTTTAGACCTCGTCAATGGACGTTCAAAACCACCCATTCTTGACTAAAATTTCGTCCTGAATCTAATGGACGAAAAATTGTTCACTCCCCAAGTATAGGGTTGTGATGTAGTAATAAACTCGGTGAGACCGAGGTCGAATCCCAAGGGACTGATATCTGTACGTGATCTGAAACTAAGTAGAAATAGAACTAGAATAAGATGAAATCTAAATCGAATGAATTTGATGAATAATTGTGAAAAAAATTAATTAAAAACTAATAAAAATAAAGGTGGGAACTAGGGTGTTAAGGATCCACTTGTAGCAATTGGGAAGCTATCTTGCATAATTCAAGGACACAGCTGGAATCAAAGTCCTATCTTATCCAGCTGGTAAGAAGAGATTTGTCAGATCTCTGAACTTCTTATGGATCTAATCATCAACAGATAAGATTGGTGAAGATTTGAAAGTGATCCCGTCACCTAACCATGCCCAGGAGACAATGACAAACAACAGCGATTTACTAATCTCACAGCCAATCATTAGAGAATTGTGAAAGTTAGGAAGGGTTCCGTTACCCTACCATGCCCATGGGACGATGGTGAACAACGGGTCTTACAAATTTCATAATCTCAATAATGGAAAACATACTTAAAGCTATCGTAGATCCATTGTAATTTAAGTCACAACAAACCATTAAAAACTAAAAGTATACCTTCATAATCAAACTAAAATCTAAGAGAATCCATAAAACATGAATTAAAGCAAAACAACCATCCTAATCATGCTACAAGATTCACCTCTTAGCCCTAGCTAAGAGGTTCAGCCAACCATAGACATGATCAACTAAAGTCTCTTAAAATATCAAAAGAAGGAAAGAAATTAAAGAGGAAAAGAAAAAGGAAAACTCCATGCTGATGGCCGTCCACCCTCTCTCTCTCTCTCTTTCTTCCCATGTCCAAGCTCCCAAGGTGCCTCCACGGCTGCCCTAGATCATCTCCCCCCCTCTCTCATGTTTATAACATCCTTTTATAGCTAATAGATGGCTGGAGTCGGTGGCAGAGTCGCAGCAGGAAACGGAGTGCAACTTTTCGCAGCCAAGTTTTAGTGTCTCAAAACTCACTACTTTCCTCGCTCAAATTTCAAAGAAACACCGTCCCTTAGGACGTTTTTGAGTGCTCTACATGATGGACGGTTCAGATTTACCATATGATGAAAGATGGTAGGCCACAACCGCTTGGAAATCTAGATTTTTACGGATGTGAGAAAGCTTCCGCACCTCTTTGCTGTCGTGATCGGTAGGCCCCATAGACGTATTTTCAGAAAAATCCACCTCCTCCATTGGATTCAGGACGAAATTTCAGTCAAGAATGGGTGGTTTTAAACGTCCATTGACGAGGCCCAGGGAAGAAATCACACCAAAATTCGTTTTAAACGTCGCAGGACCGCTTGTTTGTGGCCTCTGTATCGCTCACATGTGCATGTATGGGTGTAAAATTTTAGCAAGGTTTTATAGTATTCAAGGCCGTCTACATGATGAACGGATCAGATTGGTCGGACAGGCCATGGGTGGGCCCCACAAACTTCCACAAAATGGACTCTCGCCGAATGCGAAATAGGGACGCGAAAGCTTCCGCTGTGACGTTGGTGGGGCCCACTTTAGTATTATTTTGACAAATCCAAGCCGCTTATTGAACTCCCCTCGAAAAACCAGTAAGGAAAGAGTATTTTTGGCTATACTTTAATGCGGCCCACGTAATCTTTAAAGCCACTGTCCGTTTTGTGTTTGAATGGTTATAATCCCATCCTCTTTATTTCATCAAATGTTGTCACTTAAGCCTTGGTAACATAGGCCTTGGAAATATAATAGACTGTTTGGATTGTCCATTGGGGCAATGTATGGGCCCCACAACAGCAACCGAGCGTCCATTTCTCGGACACTGTTTTACAAAAAAATGGATTTCGCGTGAAGAGTCAGTCAACACAGACTTTAACCATGTTAGTCGGTCTGGTGGTGGGGCCCACCGATCACGACAGCGAAGAGGTGCGGAAGCTTTCGTACATCCGTAAAAATCTAGATTTTCAGGCAGTTGTGGCCTACCATCTTTCATCATATGGTAAATCTGAACCGTCCATCATGTAGAGCACTCAAAAACGTCCTAAGGGACGGTGTTTCTTTGAAAATTGAGCGAGAAAAGTGGTGAGTTTTGAGACATTGAAACTTGGTTGCGAAAAGTTGCACTCCGTTTCCTTCTCCCACTCTGCCACCGACTCCAGCCTTTCAGTAGCTATAAAAGGAGGTTGTAAACATGAGAGAGGTGGGGGGATGATCTAGGGCAGCCGTGGAGGCACCTTGCGAGCTTGGACGTGGGAAGAAAGAGAGAGAGAGAGAGGGTGGACGGCCATCAGTGTGGAGTTTCCCTTTTCCTTTTCCTCTTTAATTTCTTTCCTTCTTTTGATGTTTTAAGAGACTTTAGTTAATCATGTGTATGGTTGGCTGAACCTCTTAGCTAGGGCTAAGAGGTGAATCTTGTAGCATGATTAAGATTGTTGTTTTGCTTTAATTCATGTTTTATGGATTCTCTTGGATTTTAGTTTGATTATGAAGGTATACTTTTAGTTTTTAATGGTTTGTTGTGACTTAAATTACAATGGATCTGCGATAGCTTTAAGTATATTTTTCATTATTGAGATTGTAAAATTAGTAAGACCCATTGTTCACCATCGTCCCATGGGCATGGTAGGGTGACGGAACCCTTCCTAACTTTCACAATTCTCTTATGAATGGCCGTGAGATTAGTAAATCGCTGTTGTTTGCCATTGTCTCCTGGGCATGGTTAGGTGACGGGATCACTTCCAAATCTTCACCAATCTTATCTGTTGATGATTAGATCCATATGAAGTTCAGAGATCTGACAAATCTCTTCTTACCAGCTGGATAAGATAGGACTCTGATTCCAGCTATGTCCTTGAATTATGTAAGATAGCTTTCCAATTGTTACAAGTGGATCCTTGACACCCTAGCTCACACCTTTATTTTTATTAATTTTTAATTAATTTATTTCAAAATTATTCATCAAATTCATTCGATTTAGATTTCATCTTATTCTAGTGCTATTTCTACTTAGTTTCAGATCACGTACAGATATCAGTCCCTTGGGATTCAACCTCGGTCTCACCGAGTTTATTACTACATCACAACCCTATACTTGGGGAGTGAACAAGTTTTTGGCACCGTTGCCGGGGATTGACGGTTACGTTTTCTGAAATTAATTAGTTTTAGAATTAGGTTAAGATTAGGATTTTACTAACTTTAGGTTAAAGTTTTTTTTTTTTTAGAAACTAACCTGTTTTCCTATTTTTTAGGATCCTGACATAAGCTTCTAAATTGGTAATCCCTTTCTAAATTCTCTATTTTTCCTATTTTTAGAAGTAGGGTTTTATTTTTTTAAAAACTTTCTAATTCTAAGATTTCTTCTGTTTTTAGAAACTAATTTCTTTTATTTCCTTTTGCAGGATCCTAACATAGGAACTTCTCATTTGGTACTTTCCTTCTAACTTCTTCTCCTCTTACTTTTCATACTTCTGTAGGATCTTTTCTTCAATTTTTCTTAGAATTAGACTCCGAGTTAGGGTTCTACCATGGAAGCGTGGGTACGTGCATATGCCGAGATAGATAAGAGATATTGGGAAATGCCTGAGGGTTGTGGGATTCAACGTATACCTCAAGATTTTTCTCCATCGAGAACAAACATTGAGAACCAACTAGAATGTTATGTTCTATCGGTTAATAGGGCCGTATATGATCGTAATTATGGAAACGAGGATTATTATCAACCATCATATTCTCCCATGTACGATCAGTACGACTATTACCAGGGGAAACATCAAAATTTAGAAGATGAACCAACTATATGTTATAATGATTATCCTCTTGGATACCCTACCATTAATATCCAACCAGAAATAATCCAAGAGGATTTAGCTCAGCGTAGCCTGGCTTATCTCACGGAAATGATAAAGTCGTTGGAAGCGCTTAATTCGCGCCTTGATAAGATAGAGGAGGCTCGGTTATCTCAGCTACAATTCATTCCAGAAATACAATGCGAGAAAAGTGATCCTAACTCGCTTTTGAAGAACTCTGGAATTACAAATGAGGAGTTGGATTCCATTAATGAGCATACGGTTCAATTTTTCGATGAGTTGATCTCGATGACTGTTCAAAGGAATGGTCAAGATACGTGGGCATCTTTCAAATACAGTGATGATGACACACTTTCCTCACATGACACACAGGATCTCAATGATGACGTAGAGGTTAGTTTTTCCAAACCTCAACCGAACTTAGGTGTAGAATATGAGGAGAGTGACCCCATCCCAAGTGTGTACTGCATGGAATTAGACGATGATGCGTATTGGGATGATGATCATGAATGTATAGCCCAAAGTTCCCTAGAATCAATCTTAAGTTTGGTCCAGGTTAATGATCAAGACGTACACGAAGTGGTCGGTCATAATGAGCCACTCCCCTCACTTGACATATCTGATTTTAAGGTGGAGGATGAGCTCCTTACAATCGACCCTTCAAACTCTTGTGAAACATGTTTGGACCACTCCTTTGAATTAAATGATGATGTGATTCGGGAGAAGGACGAGTTGATCGCTACGACCTTGGAAATTGAAACCACTACGTTGAGGCCACCATCTGAGCTGTACACGTTTGATAATTCAACGCCTCGATTGAGTAGTTTCAATGAACAAAGTGATCACATCGATGCTTCCCCTATTGATTTTCAATTTATCTGTGTAGGGCTGGAGCAAGAGAGCATGCCTCCGTTTACCTTTAAAGACAATAAATTCCTTGGGCAGATCATCACGAGCTTTAATGTGGAACATAAGTCATGCTTAATTGAATTTTTCAAATCTTTGGATGATTGTTTGGTACACTTTGCAGATTTAAATGATCCCATAGTAAGAGACATAGTGAATGCCTTGTAAGACAACATCTCGGTAGTCATCACTGACCGAGAGAACCCTTACTCTGAAGCCCTTTCTTCCACAGATCCTGAATGTTTATCATTAAGGGAGGAGGAGCTGAAAATTGAACTGAAGTCTGCTACTTGAGACTACACCATTTCCTAAAAAATTTTCTCAATTTGATCTACCTGTAGTCTCTGATTCACCATGGGATACTAACTTTGCAACTTTTTCTGACATAGGTGAATCATATATACTTTCGATACCTCAAGCGAATTAACAATAAAATTTTAATGAGGTACATAAGTTTCTCTGGAAAGTTAAGCTCCAGGGCATCCAAGCCTATTGCAAAAAGGGCTTTTGGATGATCCTATTGAGAAACTTACTGAGAAACTTATCACGATACTGGCCGGAAGAGGAACTTTGCGACATGATCGAGTAGTTTTTCCCTGCTTTTATAAGACTAGGGTAGTTTGCTTTATGCTGTTCTAGGATAGACGGCTTTATGCTGTTAGGTTAGTTTGCTTGATACGTTGTTTTAGGATAGTTTGCTTTTGTTAGTTTCTCTCTTGTGCTAACCTGCTCTGATATCTTTGGGAAGTCTCTCGATTCGTTATCCAGGTACTATCTTCCCATCACTTCTCATTTACTTTTGTTGTCTCATGTGCATTGCATGCTCATATCGTTTACATTGAGGACAATGTAGATTTTAGGTTGGGGGTGGGAGATTAGGTTACCTAATCAGTATTTTCTTAGTTTTGAGCAAAAATTGTGAAAATTTTTAAATTTTTTGGGATTTCTTAGGAATTCGAGGTGATTTTGACGGGTATCTTTGACTTAGAATCTCAAGCTACGTGATGTTGGACATTTATGACTCTTGGATTCAATTATCTAGTAGATTTCACATTTAATTCTGAATTGTTAATTCATGATTAGAAGTTTTAAACATTGATTGAGTCATGATTTTACATGTCACATCTCGCTTACACAGTAAGGTTTCTGTTTAATATCGAAGGATTGACTTGGTAATCATTAAACATGAAAGGAACTAGCTTGGAAAATTTGTTTGTCATGATCAATTGAAGAAAAAGAAAATACCTAGCGAAAAAAAAAATAGATGCCTTTGGAAAGGGTTGGACAAATAATCTTCACCATAGGTTTGCTCTCTATAGGTGTAGATTTAATTCCCCATGGACGTATGTGAAAAGGGTTGGGTGTGCAGTCTTCACCATAGGTTTACTCCCTCTAGGTAAGTACTTGATTCCCCTCCTTGGTGCTCCTTTTAATAGAAAAATCAAAGGCTAAAAGAAAGAAAAAGAATGATCTATGAGGCACGTTTTAGTTTAGGTTTTGGGTGTCCTGAATGCTCTTGTGGTTACCAATGATATTATGAAATAATGAATTGAATCTTAATGTTGATAAGTCGAGACTAGACTATATACTCAGGGATCCTAATGTTTAGAATTTTTTCTAATTGATGGATTACTACTTTAAGTTGACTGTGAAATTACTGTGGGCTTGAGTTCAGGAGGAAGTAATATCCAACATTCATGAATCTTAGAATTCGAGTATCTGAATTGTTCTTCATAAATCTCTTGAGTACATAGAAATTATCCTGTATTTTTTAACTTATCTTTCGCATACTTTGCTTGGGACTAGCAAAATGCTGGTTGGGGATTGTGTTGAGGGTCAAATATTGCATATCAGACCCAATTATTGCCTGGATTTACAAGCATGATACCGTTCAATGGCCCGATTTAATCGTGTTTGTGATGCAGAGTGTATTTACGAGCATGGACTGAAAAAGGGTGCTTAAACCATGGATTTAATGCTCTGATGACACCAAAGGCAAGGGACGGACTCCAAGTGACCAAGATCGATGGAATTACACGCCAGAGATCCGAGAAAATCGAAAAACTGAAGCTCAAGTGGCCCGAAAATCATTCAGAATGCAAGATCATGATGTTCCCAACATCCATTCGGCTCAAAAATTTATACATGGCCTGAGGACCATAAATTAACCATACATGTAAAATTTCAACCATTGAATCATTGTGGAAGTGGCCCAATGGATGGATCAGCCCATAAAATCTCGTTTTGGGGCCCACCTGATATCTGGAACTGCCTCAACTTTGGATTCAACGCCTTAAATGGGGCAACAAAATGAATGGATGGATTGGATTTCAGAGAAACATCACAGTGGACCCTGTATGTGCACGTGTGCGTACACAGTGCACACTTATTTGCTGTGCACCGGACAGACTGACTTGGTTAAAGTCGGTGTTGACTGACTCTTCACGCGAAATCCGTTTTTTTGTAAAATAGTGTCTGAGAAATGGACGCTTGGTTGCTGTTGTGGAGCCCATACATTGCCCCAATGGACAATCCAAACTGTCCATTATATTTCTAAGGCCTATGTTACCAAGGCTTAGGTGACAATATTTAATGAAACAAAGAGGATGGGATTATAACCATTCAAACACAAAACGGACGGTGGCTTTAAAAATTACGTGGGCCGCATCAAAGTATAGTAAAAAATACTCTTTCCTTATTGGTTTTTCGAGGAGAGTTCAATGAGCGGCTTGGATTTGTCAAAATAATACTAAAGTGGGCCCCACCAACGTCACAGCGGAAGCTTCCGCGTCCCTATTTCGCATTCGGCGAGAGTCCATTTTGCGGATGTTTGTGGGCCCCACCCATGGCCTGTCCGACCAATCTGATCCGTTCATCGTGTAGACGGCCTCGAATACTATAAAACCTTACTAAAATTTTACACCCATGCGTGCACATGTGTGCGATACAGAGGCCACAAACAGGTGGTCCTGCGACGTTTAAAACGATTTTTGGCGTGATTTCTTCTTTGGGCCTCGTCAATGGACGTTCAAAACCACCCATTCTTGACTGAAATTTCATCCTGAATCCAATGGACGAGGTGGATTTTTCTGAAAATACGTCTGTGGGGCCCACCGATCACGACAGTGAAGAGGTACGGAAGCTTTCGCACATCCGTAAAAATCTAGATTTCCAGGCGGTTGTGGCCCACCATCTTTCATCATATGGTAAATCTGAACCGTCCATCATGTAGAGCACTCAAAAACGTCCTAAGGGACGGTGTTTCTTTGAAAATTGAGCGAGGAAAGTGGTGAGTTTTGAGACACTGAAACTTGGCTGCGAAAAGTTGCACTCCATTTCCTGCTGCGACTCTGCCACCGACTCCAGCCTTCCAGCAGCTATAAAAGGAGGTTGTAAACATGAGAGAGGGGGGAGAGGATCTAGGACAGCCGTGGAGGCACCTTGCGAGTTTGGACGTGGGAAGAAGGAGAGAGAGAGAGAGGGTGGACGACCATTAATATGGAGTTTCCCTTTTCCTTTTCCTTTTTAATTTCTTTCCTTCTTTTGATGTTTTAAGAGACTTTAGTTGATCATGTCTATGGTTGGCTGAACCTCTTAGCTAGGGCTAAGAGGTGAAGCTTGTAGCATGATTAGGATAGTTGTTTTGCTTTAATTCATGTTTTATGGATTCTCTTGGATTTTAGTTTGATTATGAAGGTATACTTTTAGTTTTTAATGGTTTGTTGTGACTTAAATTACAATGGATCTGCGATAGCTTTAAGTATGTTTTCCATTATTGAGATTGTGAAATTAGTAAGACCCGTTGTTCACCATCGTCCCATGGGCATGGTAGGGTGACGGAACCCTTCCTAACTTTCACAATTCTCTTATGATTAGCCGTGAGATTAGTAAATCGCTGTTGTTTACCATTGTCTCCTGGGCATGGTTAGGTGACGGGATTACTTCCAAATCTTCACCAATCTTATCTGTTGATGATTAGATCTATAAGAAGTTTAGAAATCTGACAAATCTCTTCTTACCAGCTGGATAAGATAGGACTCTGATTCCAGCTGTGTCATTGAATTATGCAAGATAGCTTCCCAATTGCTACAAGTGGATCCTTGACACCCTAGCTCTTACCTTTATTTTTATTAGTTTTTAATTAATTTATTTCACAATTATTCATCAAATTCATTCGATTTAGATTTCATCTTATTCTAGTTCTATTTCTACTTGTTTCAGATCACGTACAGATATCAGTCCTTTGGGATTCGACCTCGGTCTCACCGAGTTTATTACTACATCACAACCCTATACTTGGGGAGTGAACAATTGAGATTATTTATTCCACTTTATTTTGAAGAATTTGGTATTGTCCTATCACCCTCTCTAGGACATCGATATCTCATCTTTTAATAATTCATCGATAATGGATATTTCCAGTCGATCCAATTAGGATAAGGCTTGTGATACATTGGAGTGGTAGTTCAGTCGAGAACTTGGTCTGTTACTTCTTGTACTAGCTGTATCATTTGATTATAGTCCTAATGTTGTTTCCCAACCATTAGAGGTGGCTCCGGACTAGTCGGATATTGCTCCTCATTATAAGGTTGGTTTTTGGGAAAAAGATGTCCCCTAGGTGTCCCTTAATTCATGGTGAAGTTTTCACGTCTTGTACCAGAATAGGAGAAGGATGTGTATGTCGCTAGGGAGGGGGCACTTGTGGCACTAGCTACAACGGAGGTACTGGTGCTAGATTCCCAACCAAACTAGCGTCAGCCTATTGCTGAGGTACAACAGGTGCCCTTTCGGCAAACATAGCCATCAACCGGTTCTTGTTCTCGGTGTGGTTAACCATCCACCTATTAAAGGTTTTAGTCTTACCTCGTGTAACACCTTGGTTCTCAAAACCTGAGGACGATAGCTCGAGTATGAGAATCCAAGTATTACGCTATGAAGTGAACAACTTTACATCTAATCACTAGAAAATTCATGACATAAAACAAGGCAACTAGCATGTAAACTAGAATATTAAGAGTAACAATAAAGAAATTTAGTACAAGTAATTGAAAGCAATATGAAATCCCTTAGCAGGGGAATTGTTATTACAACTCAAACAAAACTTAAAGTCTAAGATACGAAAGTACATAAAATCCTAAGATATCAATTGAGCTTCAACGGCTCAACTACATTCATATTGAGTACTTCCTTGCCAAACTCTACCTCAGCTATCCCTAGAATCCCATCATAGGGGTCTCCACCTGTTCATCATACCTGTGTCTATATGGAGTAACTACACAATTGGGTGAGTGAAAACTCAGTGGAAATTTCCCCCAAGGATCCGTGCATATCAACTTATTCCAACATAGTTTAAACCAATATATTAAATCAAAATGAGAAGAATATGAACTTATATGTAATGTATGGAGGTATGAATGTATGCTCAAGTCGTAATCTGGGGATGCACATCTAGCTGTCAAAATAAAGGGTCGCCCAAGGAGAACTAGGCACCCGGAAAAATACTTATAGGTACTCCTAAGGAGAATTAGCCACCCGAAAAAGACCATGCAGGTGAGTGCACCCAAGGATATCTCCTGGAAAAATACACGGGGTACGCCCGAGGAGTGTCTAATCCCAGAAAAGCCTCATATAAAGAAGAGCACCCAAAGTGACTCAAATGCACAGGTTCTGTGAGTTAAACTAAAGTGTTAGAATTTTTAGTAAATCGAACAGAGTGTGTCTTACATTTAGTACATGGAAAAGCTCATATGTCATGCGTGAATGTCATGTACCATGATGCTCATGCACATTCCATAGGATTAACAAGACTACTCTCATAAGCATGATCAAGACTTGTGGTCTTTTAAGAGGATGTCCAGCATTTAAATATGAGCTCAATATAAATTCATTCACTTTCTCAAGGTCCAAATGAGGGCCCATAAATGTAACATGTCCAGTATGATTAATTGTTGGTAAGTTCTGGCTACGTTTCTTTTAGAAAATAATATTTCACACATGATCTTCATTGTACAATATGTGAAATATAATGAAATGAAACTTCATGGCTCTTGCTAATTGGAATATGCATATAATCAAGCAATTGCTAATTTGACATATGGAATACAAGATTAAATTCTATCCACCTAGTTATTGAATTTGGGGTTTGAGTAATAAGGAATAAAGCATCTCCTCATGTTCATCGATACAAAATAGGAATGAAAGGATTCAATTACCATTCATGTTCTTCTATACATATTAGATTTAAACTAAATGAAGCCTGGCGCATGTAAAAAGTAATAATACAATTTATAAGATGGGTGGAAACAAGATTCCTTACTACATATTATAACTAGCAAGAAGGTTCATATAACCAAACAATTTTAAATGTGGCATGAGAAGTATATCACAAAATTCTATAAATACTAAATTAGAGTAATATGATTTTAAACATCCATTAGTGATTATCAATATCAACTAAACACAAAGGAAGTGAAATTAGTATTTACGCTATTCCAAACTTCTCTACTCTTTAGGCTTAAAACCAATTGGATTAAAATAAATGAAAGAAGCAATGTGGGACATTCCTCACCTGGAGTGGATGTTCCTCTTACTTTGAACCTTCTTATGAGGTGGGTCTATGAGTTCCTAAATCAAGGAAATGTAAATCAAATTCTATTCTAACCAAGGTATGGAATATAGCTGTTTTGAGTTTATCATTACTTGTTTCACTACTAGTTACGCGACTGGTTGTTCCTCTGGGAGGGTTGCTGTAAGTGGTACCTTGATAAATCAATCCAGGGTTCAGTGGGTCATTACTGAGTCCACTCGGTTGGGATTCTCAACTAGGAAGCCAATAGTTTTAGAATCTCAGAAAACCACCAGATGTAGCATTTGGCTGTTGGTTTTCTGGACTTGTAGTGGCACTTCAAATTTCCTGACATGGAAAATCCATGATTGTGATATTTCAGCTCATTATCACTGAGTCAACTAAGTTGGGTGTTGCAAAATCCACTCGCCAATGAGTTAGGTGTAAAATCATGGTGGAGATGAGTGCGATTACCTTACCTATGCTAGAGATAACCTTGCTTGATGGCACGACGAGGGTCAGATTTGACCGGTCCAAGTTGGGTTCGAGAGCTATTACTTGGCATTTGGCTGAGTCACATGAAGAGGCTGATTCCTGACTCGCTTTCATGCATAGATGGGTTGGCAAACTAGTGCAGGTTCGGTATTAGAGAAAGTGAGCCGATTATCCTTCAAGGTAGTTGGTTAGAGGTGATCCTGGAGGCACTATTCCAATGGGTTAAAGTCGATTTAACTCGTTACTGAGATGGGTGTAGCATTACTTTCAAACGGCTGGGAGATAGTTGGGTTACTTGACGGTGTAGGGAGATGGAAACGGACCACTGGGGTAGACAGAGCTCTCTAAACCTCTCTCTCATTCTCTCTCTCTCTTTCTTGGCTAGGGAATGAATCATGACTCGCCTTATAAGGTGGCTGAGTCGAGTTGCTACAGAGACGCAACTCGCTCCAGCAGCTTTCTCCCTTCCCCTCTCTTTTCCCCTTCTTCTTTCTCTCTAACTATCTTCTTCCTCACTCTCAATCCATTCTCAACAAATAGACGACCCGAACTGAGTCGAGTTTCTACAGGCCTGCAACTCGCTCCAGCGGCGCCCAATTTTTCTCTCTCTCTCTCTCTCTCTTACTATTCCCTCCTTTTCCTCCCTTGGGATTCGCCCTAATAAAATGGCTATTTATAGCCTTACTGTTTCTGGACACTTCTACGACTAATCACTGGGATTAGCGCTGTGTTAGCAGAGGAAGGATCGAGAATCCCAGTGTTGCGGGTCTTTAGGTATTGCCTGTTGTTTGCATCGGTCTGTCTGATCATCTCTAATGGACTATGGGTGGGGTGGGCTACACGATGAATGGCTTGGATGTATGAAAGGGTCAACTGTATAGAATGTGGTTCAACTAGCTAGATTGGAGAAGATGACTCCATAATCATGGCAACTTTGCAACGACTAGTTGATCTAATGATCTGAGTCGTTTGGATGGTCCTGATAAATTCTAAAAGGTGTGTGGGGTCCACATTTTGGATGGCTCTTAGTTTCCCTAATGGGTTCGAGTGTAACATGCGGCAGAGGAAAAGTGACTCGAACGAAGCCTTAACCGTGGTTTGGAAAGCCCTAGGGCTGACGGCTAAGATAGTTCCATGTGTATGGCTGTGATGAAAGGAGAGAACTGCATGCGGATTGCCAGACTATCACAGGCAGTTTTCGTTTCTAGAAATGAGTCATGCGCTAGTTCTTGTGTGCACACGAGTGTATATCAATGGGTTTTAAAGTTGGGTTTTGGTCCGATTTGAGAGCCTGTCAAGATGGACGGTTCGGATCCTCGATCCGTGATCTGATGGTGGGCCCAAGTTTAAACGGACGGACGTCGTTCGTCTCAGGCCGGAAAAGAAGGAAAGGAGAGAGAAAACTCTCCTTTTTCAAGGAGAGCTCAGTCAACAGTTCTTTGACCATTTTAACGGTCTAGTGCACCAGGGGTGCACCACTTCTAGTGCACACATGTGAAGGATGTGGGGCCCACAGTGATGTTTAGTGCAATCCACTTCGTCCACTTATTTTGCAAGACCATGATATGCAAGGGATTTAAAAAATGAGGGAGATCCAAAGCTTAAGTGAGCCATACTAATCGATCTTTAGGTTTTAAATTGCAAATTTCTATTGATCCCATGGTTGGATCATCTCTAATCTTATCCCCTGGTTTCCTTAGTGAATTGTAGAGGGATTTTAATGGTTTTCTTTTATATTAATCATATAGTGTTTGATTTAGAGATGAATTCTTAATTTGAGTGTTACGGTCCATTGGATGACAAATTGTATGAATTGGGTTTGATTTTTTTTTTTTTTTTAAGGTCAGGGCTGCCATGGTCTATGTTGAACATTCTTAATGGTTTATGGGGTTATCTAATCGCAACCTAAAGATTGATTTTTTACAACCTGATGGTTGGATTAGGGAAATCAAGTGTTAGAGCAGTCGACCTACTGTTTCTCTGAGGAGTCCTAGTGCATATGTATGGTATACCTTAAGATTGAAGGGTGAGTTTAGCGATCTAGGAGATGGTCTTGGTAATGAATGGCTTAATTTGTCTCTAACAGGGTTTAATGAATTGATAAAGATTTCTCTTCTCGGTCTGATCAGGCTGGAATGTAGGTGATCATTCCATTACTTTAGATTTGTGTTCATGCCAAATTAGGTTCCACAGTAACACCTAAGTATGGAAAAGTACAGGGTGTTACACCTCGTGACTGTCCAGCCTGAATTTGCAACAATTCCAATGTGTTGAATTTCCCTTTGCACATCGACCAACCTAGTTGATATAATCTCAAGGTGTTCAATATGAGATATCGATGCTCTATCTAGATTTGGAAAAACCAACACTGGATTAGGTTGTATATTCACTTGCTTGGGTACCTGGTTGACCTTACCTACCTCTTGGGAAGGAGGTTCATTAGCAGCAACAACATTAGTAGTTGCATAAGCATTTCAACTACCTTTTCAGCTCATGATTCCACATAACATTTACACCAGTAAGTATACTTTTAATCAGAGTCTCACTAAGTGTGCCAAAAATTCTTCTTTTTACATGGCTGGTGTAAAATGAATATTTATAATAGCCGAGTAGTTATTTGTGTTCCATCGTGTGTGCTAAAAATTGTTGACACTCGGTTTGCTTCCTGTCACATACAGTGTGTGCAAGCGTGCTAGAATCGATATAACAGCTTGATTCAAATTGACCAACTTTGACCCTAAGTGCCGAAATAGGCAAATACATCTTAGTTGACAATATATGACCAAAATAAAAGGAGATCGATCTCCTACTCAGCTACTCGTGAGATATTTACAATGACTAGGTGATAGTCGGAGGGTGGGGTTCTTCCTTCGACGATGAGTTATGCCTTTCTTTTCAAAAGATAGGGCTTTTCAGTATACCAGTGCAATCAAACAAAAGAAAATACTTACAATCGGTCACGGAAGAGTGACTGTAAGAATGCTTCTTCTGAAAGAACTGTTTGCATTGGATAAAAATCAAGTCCAGTGTATGAGTGTAGACTTGGATATTACAACTAAAGATTATCGATACTGAATTATCACAACTCTTAAAATAGAGCTACTTGATTATGGTAAAGTAAGATAAATTTGATTTGTTTGATGTTTTTGTTGGATTTGATTGTTGTCTTTTGCTAATTGTCTTACTATTTATAGATCTCTGCTGCAGCTATTCCTTTAAACCTTTTTCTTTTTTATTGGATGGTTATGGCAATAAAAAAGTCACCATTTAGATCCTTCTCTTATTTTAATTTTTTTTTTGTAAAGGAGTTTTCATATAAAATTGGAAGAAAGAGCTATATAATACTCTAGGATGGGCCTGATAACAAAAAGGACTAAGAAAGCCCACCCGCCAAGAAAGGGAATACACAAACATTACAGATCTCTCATGTATCCTAAACCCACTTTGTCAAGAAAGAGCAAGCCTTTAATGAAGGGAGAGAGCTCAGCTTTGGATCGGAAGGATGAATGGGCTTGGCTTCCACTGCCCATTCGGGCGAGTTCGTTTGCCACGACATTCGATTCCCTAGGAGAATAGGAGAAGGATATCTCCATATTTTTCCCTGAGAGATTTAATTCTGATCCACCCATACCGCATGGCCCATGATGAGGTAGATCCTTGGAGAGAGCATCCACCACAGATTTAGAGTCGCTGACAAGTTTCGACTTGTTGAGGCTCATGGCCTTACAGTGGGAAAGGGCCTCCTAAATTACCTTGGTTTTAGCCCGACCGTTAGAGCCTATCCCGTATCTAGAGTGGAAGGCATATATGAGGTCTCTCAAGTGATCTTTGGCAACACTGCCATCCCCAGATGGGCTTGGGTTGCCTAAGGAAGAGCCATTTACATTCATTTTTATTCAGCATAGGCGGAGGTGAACCCAATAGACCAACTGGGTCTTAGAGGGGAGCAAATTGAAACCACCTAGACCTAGACCGATCACTACAAAAAAAGAGGCAAAGGATAAAGGCCACGTTAGTTTTTTCTATGGATATAAACCGTAACTACATTTACTACGGTTTTAATCTGTAGCTAAAGAGTTGCCACACCATTAATAATTAAAGGTGGTGTAAGGGGATCTATAAGGCCTAAAAAATATACGTTCTATCTAAGCCATCCATTTATTTTGAAATATTATTTTAGGGCATGAAATAAAAAATCAGTTAGGTCAAAGGTTCAATTGGACCACATGGTAGGAAACATGTCATGCCCCAAACTCGGAAACAGGGCTCACAGAATTCCCGATCGTCGAATCCGGTGTCGACAACCTCCATAATACCCTATTCTCGGCTCCCAGTTCCCATACGCCAAATTTCGATCTTAGGATCCTATAAGGAGGACTTTCTAACGTACATTTATTTTGTAAGAAGCATAACCACAAGTTTACCCAAATCACAAAGACAACATTATCATCACATATCCACTAATATAAACAGTTAAATACAGTGCTGAAAGGAAAATACATATATAAAAAATCAAAGCTCCAGAAGACAGCTACATGCTCCATGCTCAACGCTGTTGCGACCTAACGCCACCTGCACTCATCTATCATACATAAGCTTATAGAAAGCTTAGAAGATGATGTAAGTGTGTGCGCAAGGTAAGTGCCAAGTATGCAATATAAGAGCAATGCAGAAACATGATAGTAAGTCTATAAATACCATTAGCCTTATCCAAGTTATACAATGCAAAAACATAATAAGCCAATATCATATACTGAGGAAGCAATGTAGATCAGCTATGCAATGTAGAGACATAGTAAACCAAATATTATATACTGAGGATGCAATATAATATGCAAATCTTGACAAGTCCACGAATATCGTTAGCCTCATCTGGGCCATATAAATGTAGAAACATAGCAAGCCAAAATACTATATGCTATGGATGTAATGCAATATGTGGTACGAATGAAATGACCAAGCTGAAGTATGAAGTCGGGATGATAATACGTAGTATTGTAAGTTATGGGGTCTATCACAAGGGACTTTTATCCAAACTAGTCTCATACCTAAATTTAGATATCCAGACTCAACGTGATAAATTCTTGATCTCAGGTTGGTTGCGCGCCCCAACCAAAACCCTGGCCATTGTGAAGGTACACATAATAATTAGTTGCGCACCACCAGCCTAAGTGGATAGTGAATGTATGAATGAATGAGTAAATGCTGAGTATGCAACTCCTGCTCAATAAGTCCACATATTAGTACTATACATCTCTGGGATCATCACCAGGGTTTAGTACACTCTACACTAGCTTGCCCCTCTATCCAAGTGCACAACTGGGTAAGTGAAAGAGACCTTACTATCCACTTGCTAATATTGGACCCGGCTCATTGATAGCGGACCCATTCCTGAAGCTGGTCAAACTCAACCTAGATATTGCCCCCTCACTCAGGCGGGTAAGGTCACACCCCCTCCCAACCGACCACGACACAGTGGGAGACGTGGCGTACTGGTATACGGCTCTCATGCGCTTATATATATCCACTTAGTATAGATGTTGGGGCATCCCCTGGCCTCAAGGGTTTAAGAATTTTCACCTAGGGACATCTATCACGCCTGTATGCTAGAACTAAACATTTTTAATGTCCCATCTGGCCATTCACGACATGCCTATGAAGGCCACAGCCCTGATATCGCTAAGGCGTACGGTGGTCATATCACAAAATATGAGATACATGAGTCATACTATCCAGTCATGCATCAAACTTGCGCGTATCGCGCGCTCATGTATGGCAACTCCATCTCTCAGGGAGTCTCATAATAATCCGCCCAATGGTATGTGCTATGATGAATCACTCCTCATATCAAGCATATATATGATGTGCTTGGACATGGATCGTGAAGCTATACTAAGCATGTTATATGATGATGAAGTACGATCATGGGGGCTCAACGGTTTGGGTTAGCCTATTAAGGGGAGGTGAGAATAGACTTAACAATGGGCCCCAGGGAGAGTTACAATGTGGACATTTAACCATCATTACGCTTACAATGTGGATATCAAACCATCATTGCTCCTAAGGCATGGCCCATCATAAACATCATTATATACATCATGGTGGAATCACACACATCACATCGGTCCTCATATACATCACTTTGGGCCTCACACAAGGGCCTCACATACATCACATTGGGCCTCACTCGTGGGCCTCCATGCATCACATTGGGCCTCATACAAGGGCCTCAAAATACATCACAATGGGCCACATCCATGGGCCTTAAATACATCACAATAGGCCACATCCATGGGTTCTCATACATCACATCAAGCCTCATCATATGGGCCAATATACATCACATCGGGCCTCATCATATGGGCCTTATCTATATCATATTGGGCCTCACCAAATGGGCCGCAAATATATCATATTGGGCCTCATCAATGGGCCACAAATATATCATATTGGGCCTAATACACATCACAATGGGCTGCATCACATGGGCCTCAAATACATCATAATGGGCCACATCACATGGGCCTAATACACATTACAATGGGCCGCATCACATGGGTCTAACATACATCACAATGGGCCCCATTACTCGAGCCACAACGGGCCTCACATACGACCATAATGGGCCCTGCATACAACATGTGGGCCCTGCGTGTACAGCAACATGGATGGATGGCGTGGATATAAAACACATACATCATATGAGTCCCACAGTCCATGGCTGGACGGTGCGGATTACAACACATACATCACGCTGGGACCCACGACTGCTGGACAACATGGATGAAATACATAACGGTGGGTCCCACTTGAATTTTAGATCTGTCTCATTCTCTATGTAATGCCAAAAAATGATCTTTAAAATGATTGGACAGTGAGGATATAGATCACCTGCATCAAGGTGGGCCGCTGCAGCTGCTGGATAGATGGTCCAGTAGCGTTCCACTTGTTGAACAGTGTAAATGTACTACACATTGAAAAGGCCGAGCTAAGAGTCTTAAAGGGGGGGGGGGGGGGGTGAATAGGACTATGCCAAATTAAAAGTTAAAAGCGAAATTTAAACAAATATAAATAAAGATAGCACTTAAACAATTCACAATGCAGAAATGTAAAACAACCTCAAGTGTACAAGTATTGAGAGGTTAATACAAATGTTGTTCTAAGGATAACCTTACACCAAAAACCAATGGCTTATGGTAGGACAACCTGTTTCCTAGAATGGTCTGTGTATCAAAATCTCAAACTAATACAGAGGAATAAAGAAATAAATAACAAAGAAAATAACTAAGCTATTACAACATTCCCACACTTGCATAAAAGAAATAACAATGTTCTCCACAAATGCATAAAGGGAAATTACAACATCCACAAAATAAAATATTCAATCAATCACCATAAGACTGGAAATTATAGTTCGCTTGCGTGTACGCCAACTGTTTAGAAAAACAGCAACACAACTACTCCACTCTTAATATCTGTACACAATGGATATTAACGTTCACTATGAAAATAAGTTTTTCAAGGTTCACCTAAAACCCTTACAATTGTGTCTTTCAAGTGGGCTTACACAATTTAAAAACCCCACACTCTGAGTTTTCTGGATCACCTCAGAAAAACCAAAACAGAGATTTTCTTGACAAAATCTCAAAAACTAAAACAAAAATTTATAGAAAAGTAAATAGACTTATCTGGATATTCTCCTTTGATGCAGCCTGGTAGAACCAAATTGTAGTAGAAGTTCAAAGTAGAAGTTCAATGTCCACACTTAATTATGAAATGGTTCTAGGTTCTAAACGGTTTTTAAATTGAATCAAGTTGGGCTAGCTTGATTTGATTTTGATACCAAGAAATGGGAATACTTCAATCCCTTTTTTAAATATAATTGGAATGCAGAATACAAAATTAAATATAAAAAGCTAGTTAAAGAGAATATGAAATGAGCACTAAATAGCTTAAGAATATCACTAACTTATCTCTCAGAGTGGTGTATTGATTTTGCTTGAATTGGATTTCAAACTCTGAAATTCATGCTCTATTTATAAGTGCAGAAATTGCATTTTCGACTGGTCCTAAGGTCGGCATGACTGGTTGAAGGACCAACAAGCTTTTGAAAAATTGGGCACGATAAGATTACACTGTTCTACGACTGGTCGAAGGACCTGTTCGACCGGTCGAGCAGCCTCCATGACCGGTCGAGTCCTGTCCACGACTGGTCATGTGGAACTCAAATTAGTTGTTGGACTTTGAGTCGAGCATATAGGATTGGTCGAGCGCTGTTCACACGACCGGTCGAGCAGTTTCCAGGACTAGTCGAGGCAATAGAAAAAATCTTAAAAATAAGTAACAACCTTAAGACTGGTCGAGGATTTCTTGGATTGGTCGAGCTAGTGCTTAGGACTAGTTGAACTTAGTCTAAGACTAGTCGAAAAACAGACTATGCACTTATAAAATGACCCAATTAAATTATGTATTCAAAATGAACTATTGTATGGTCAATCTAGGGTCATTCATACCTTATACATGATGTATGAACATTGAATCTTCTTTTGCTTCAGTTGATAGTCGTTCTTTGAAGTTCACAAAGCTTGAGATGATGAAGCTTGAACTTGAGACTTTTGAAGCTTGAATATGACAAACATTGAAGCTTGAGCTTGAGGTTCAAAGTAAAGAACTTTGTCTTGACTTGGATGAAGCTTTTAAAACTTGAACTATTGAAGCTTGAAAGATTGAATTCACACTTGGTGTTGTACTTGAACATGAACATGTAATATTGCATTTGAAGTTCTTGAAGTAAAGACCTTTGATCTTGTACATGATATGCAATGTCTTGAACTTGTAGATGAGCTACATAAGACACAGATTCCAAGAGATTTTGGCACTACAAAATTTGACAATAATAGGAGTGAGAAAAACATAGCACTTACAATCTCCCCCTTTGTCAAATTTGTGACAAAACACACTTCATTTAAAATAAGCATAATATGCTTAATAAAAAATCATGCATCAATTATGAATATAAAGCAGTTATAACCTGTTTAAAGAATCATACATCAGTTATAAACGGTCAAAACAAATCGCATCTACTCCCACAACCATACTCCCCCTTACGAAAATAATGGATGGATGGATGACTACCTTTCCCACACAATCTATCCAAAATCCACAATCCTCAATCTACCACATGCCACATATCATAAGCATGGTAAAATTCTCCCCCTTTTTGTCACAACATGACAAAGGAAGGAACTAATAAATGATAGAGGAAGTAGATAAATAAGGAAGAATAAGAAGAGTAATGAGGAATAAATAAACAAGATAGACAAGATAGTAAATCCATAAACAAGCATTGTTTAAGCATGATCAATCATGTTTAACCCCATAATACAAAAGAGATCTAAGTATCTTATAAGTTATTACAAACTAGATATTCAAAGACTAATCAGAACTCGAAGAAGGAGCAGGTATGGTATGATCAAGCTGATGAAGTCCCTTGTTAAGGCACCTAAGATATTTGCACATATATTTGAATTGCAAATCATGAGACACATTCATGTTTTTTACCTTCTCCTCAAGTGAGCGCAAACACGCCTCAAAGTCAGATGGCTGATAATTAGGATCATCTGCTGAATTGGATTCGATCTCATAAAAAATATCATCCATATTGATGTCATCTAGAGGAAAATCATCTTCTTCTTCATTTACGGCATCAGCTCCACCAACACCCACATTTACTTGGCCAGGGGCCAACTTTAACTTCATTTTGTTAATATTAGAGTTGTTCAATGACAGGTGATGGATGGGAGCTTCTCCTATAGGCATAATCACTAAACTATGTGCGGCCAACACAGTCATAAGATACGCGAAGGGAATGTCATTGTGTCTTGGATAGAGACGAAACTGAATGATGTAATGACAAATCAAAGAAGGTGGACATACAGATGTACCGGAGATGATGGAGTGAAGAATGTGAACCATGAACATAATGAGTTCAGTTTTGTTACCAGAATAAGGATAAACATTCGAAATGAATATCCTGTGAAGGACTCTGTATCTGGGTAACAAATACTTTGAAGTAAGCACATTTTCAGCAGTATTCCATTCTGCATCTATATTGCATAACTCTCTAGTAAGCATTCGCTTCTCAGTTTCAGATGGTTTTGCTACTAGAGTACTAATGGGAATATCGTCATCATTGACAGGTAAATCCATTAAGCTAGAGATAAGATGTCGATCCACATCAACTGGACCTTCTCTTGTTGACATAGTGAATGTCAGATTTTCAGTAAAAAAATCAGTAATACAAGCATACATAGCTTGCGCAATGGCGCGGTATGCCGGCCCACCCCAATACAGTATATGTTATCCCATCCTATAGACTGAAGGAGAGGAAGGATATCAAATGGAGTTAAATGATCAACATTAACGGGTTGTTCAATTATAACATTGCGCAACCTAATATCCCGTACATAAGAGGGATCATCTTCAGGTGACTGAAGGTGTCACACTATTATAGGAGTTGATTGAGAAGTAGAAGGACCGCGAGATCCTTTTTTCTTGTTTCTACCATCCATTTGTACCAAAGATAACAAAGAACAAAGAGATTATAAAAGAAGTAGAGAGGGTTTTCACTAGATTAGATTTTTGAGAAGAAAACTCCAAAAACAAATATGAAACAAGAAATAAACCACACTAATGATGAAAAGGGAGGGCAAAGAACTTGATTCTACAAGGAAAATGAAAATCATACACTAACCTTAAAGAAATAGGAGATGGGTTCGATCGGTCGACCTAGGAGCCGTTGGAGAAGACACCCAAAATGAGGAAAAAGTGATTTTTTCCCCAAATAAAGCACCAAACCCACGCTACACTGCTGATCGAGTACATACTCGACCGATTGTGCCACGACTGGTCGAGTATGTGCTTGACTGGTCGTGTACAACCCAAAATATATAATATTCATAAAATTTAAAATTTAAAATATTAAAATAACAAAAATGTACATTATGATACAGAAATGCATGAATAATCAATTCAAATTGCACATACCAAGATCAAATTTTAATTTCGCAAACCTGCTTTTGTCAAGCAGTTTTGTGAATATGTCAGCAAGTTGAGTTTCGGTCGGAATATATTCTAAAGAAATTATCTTTTCTTCCACTAATTCATGAATGTAGTGATATATAATGTCAATATGCTTGGTTCATGAATGCTAGATTGGATTTTTGGAGATATTAATTGCACTTGAATTATCATAATATAAAACCATAGTACATGCAATTCCATAATCGCTTAACATTCTTTTCATCCACATAAGCTGAGTACATGCATTACCTCCTGCAATGTATTCAGCTTCAGCAGTTGAGAGTGATACGAAACTTTATTTCTTACTTTGCCAAGAAACTAAACAGTTCCCTACATAAAAACAACCACCACTAGTTGATTTTCTATCATTAATGTTACTAGCCCAATCAGCATCCGTGTAACCAGCTAATTGCACACTAGTATCATGTGGATACTAGAGACCAAGATTAGCTGAACTAGTGATATATCGTAAAATGCGCTTAACAGCTGTTAGATGTGACTCTTTAGGGTCAGATTGAAATCTAGCGTAAATTCCTATGCTAAATGCAATATCAGGTCGGCTCGCAGTTAAATAAAGTAAACTTCCTATCATACTGCGATATAGCTTAAGATCCACAATCTTACATATAGAGTCTTTTGAAAGTTTTAAAGTAGTACTCATAGGAGTATGAAAAATTTTTCAATTCTCAAGTCTGAACTTTTTAACTAAGTTCAGAACATATTTGGTTTTAGAGATAAAGAAACCATCAGGTTGCTGTTTAACTTGCAATCCTAAAAAATAATTTAATTCTCCAACCATGCTCATTTCGAACTTAGATTTCATAAGATCTACAAACTCAACAGTCATGTTAGTACAGGTAGATCCATATATAATATCATCAACATAAATTTGCACTATTAAAATGTGATCATTATGTTTCTTTACAAACAATGTCTTATCAACACTTCCCATTATAAAGTTATGACTTAGTAGAAACTTAGTCAACTTTTCATACCATGCCCTGGGAGCTTATTTTAAACTGTAAAGGGCGTTCTTTAGCAGGTATACATGATCAGCATTCTTAGGGTTTTCAAAACCCGCAGGTTGTTCAACATACACTTCTTCATGTAAATCGTCATTTAAGAAAGCACTCTTTACATCCATTTGGTATATTTTGAACTTTCTAAAGCATACAATGCATATAAATAGTCTGATTGATTCAAGACGAGCTACTGGGGCAAAGGTTTCATCATAATCGATGCCTTCAATTTGAGTGTACCCCTATACAACCAGCCTAGCCTTGTTTCTAATAATATTACCAAGTTCATTAGACTTATTTTTAAAAATTTATTTTGTTCCGATAATGTGTTTATCTTTAGATATAGGAACTAAGTACCAAACATCATTTCTAACAAATTGATTGAGCTCTTCTTACATCGCAACTATCCAGTTTTTGTCAGTAAGAGTTTCTTTTACGTTAGTTGGTTCTATCTGAGATGTAAAACACACGTAATTACACATATTTTTCAGTTGTTTACGAGTGCGCACACCAGTGAGAGGGTTTTTTAAGAATCTGATTAGTTGGATGGTCTTTAACAGTTTTCATTTCAGAGTTATTTTGACTTGATGAAGAGTCTGGTTTGTCAATTAGAAGAACTTCATCATTTTCTGAACTTGAGACAGGTGTATTTAAGTGATCGTCAATAACTACATTAATGGACTCTTGGATTACGCCGGTCCTCTTATTAAGAACTTGATACGCTCGACTATTCAGAGCATACCCTAAAAATATCCCTTCATCACTTTTAGTGTCAAACTTACCCAGATTTTCTTGGTCACGTAAAATGTAGTACTTGCTACCAAAAACTCGAAAGTATTTGATAGTAGGGTTTTTATCAAACTATATTTCATAAGCCATTTTACCATTTGATTTTCTAGTATAAACATGATTAATTATATAATAAGCAGTATTTACAGCTTCAGCCCAAAGATTTTTAGGGAGCTTCATACTATTTAACATTACATTTGCTATTTCTCAAAGCACTCTATTTTTTCTTTCTACTATACCATTTTGTTGTGGTGTTTTGGGCGCAGAGAATTCATGTGATATTTCTGATCACTGCAAAACTTTTCAAAACTGTTATTCTCAAATTCTGATTCATGATCACTATGGATCTTACAGACTTGAAATCCTTTTTTCATTTGGATACGTTTAAGTATCCCCTTTTTACTTCATCGAGAGTTTCTGATTTGTCCCTTAAGAAGACTACCCATGTATATCTGGTAAAGTCATCAATAATTACCATAATGTACTTCTTGCCATCTCGACTCTCCGTTTTGGTTGGTCCAATAAGATCTATGTGGAGAAGTTCGAGCGGTTTAGATGTAGCATTGGAGTTCACCTTTTTGTGAGTACTCCTGGTTTGTTTGCCGATCTGGCGTTCACCACATATTTTATCTATTTTCTATATTTTGGGTAAGCTTTTTACCAACTCTCTTTTGCTCAATCTATACAAGTTGCGGTAGTGAACATGTCCAAGGCGTTTATGCCATAACTCGGTTTCATTAGTATGGACCATGTAGCACGATAGATTAGATGAGCTTGAATCACTGACAATGTAGCAGTTTTCAGACATCCTATGACCAGTTAATATTATAGAACCATTTTTATTTAGAATTTCACACCCTTGGTTAGTAAATTTTACACTATGATTATTATCGCATATTTGAGAGATGCTAAATAAGTTATGTTTTAATCCTTTTATATATAAAACATTCTCAAATAAAGGAAGGTTAAAGAGTTGAACCATACCTTAACCAACAATTCTGCAGTTGCTACCATCACCAAATGTGACTGAACCATCAGTCATATCTTTAAGATTGGTGAACAGACCTTTGTCACTAGTCATGTGTCTGGAGCAGCCACTGTCTAGGTACTACTTTGAATGGCTTGTAGCTTTGAAAGTAGTGTGGGCAACCAAGAAAGTAACCATAGGAACCCATTTCATTATAATCTTGGGTTTAGGAGTATAGTTGGTCTTCTTATATTTGTAGTTGTTATAAGACCGACCCATTGAGTTAGATTTTAAGAGCTCCTTAAGTAAATCAACAATTTTCTCAGCTAAAGGATTACGATTCTGATTTTTATAGTTGACATGGTTACTTTTAGGTTTTAAGGTTTAAAAAGTCTTAGCATTTTTAGAATTGTTTTGATTCAGACTTTTCCCTTTTGAGTTTCACAAATTTAGGTGGAGTATTCTTATGTTTGGGAGGAGTACTTTTATTGTAGCCCAATCCAGATCGATCGTCACATTTTCTGGATCTAGATAAGAGTTTTTCTAACTAAGGATCACCTTGGGCATACCTCCAAGTGTCTTTTAAACTCAAAAGTGAAGAGACTTCAAGTTTTAGTTTTTCATTCTTAGATTTTAAGTTTTCAACTTGGGAGTTTTTGAAATCTAAGTCGCACTTAGTTTTTTCAAAACAATCTGAATTGTGAGATTTTTCTAAAATAAGATTATTAAAATTTTCTTCAAGTTTTGAAAACTTTTCTTTCTGAAGTTTTAGTTTTACTGCAATTTTGGAACTTTCCTTGTATAGGGCATTATAAGCATCTTGAAGATCTTCTTCATTTTCACGATCACTATTCAGATTTTCTTCACTAGTTGAGTCATCATTATCTGAAAAAGTGAACTCGGCTAGAGTAATAAGGGCTTTAACTTCATTACCCGACTCGGTTTTAGAATCTTCTGACTTAGAAGAGGCTTCAGAGCAGGAGGATTCATCCCAAGTAGCTAACATACCTTTCTTTTTCGGTTTGTCCTTTTTAGGACACTTGTTTGCTAAATGCCCATATTCATGGCAATTGTAACATTGACTGTCTTTTAAAGATCTCCAAGTTTTAGAATTAGATCTTTTCATTTCATTAGGTTTTTGTAAATCAACCCTCTTTTTACTTTTGAAAATCTTATAAAACTTTTTAGGTAAAAGGGTCAAATCATCTTCAGAATTTTCTAAATCAGAATTACTACTATTTTCTTAAGAAATACATTTAGAAGATTTAAGAGCGATGGAGCTTTAAAGTTTATCTTATACGTCTGTAATGAGCCAACTAATTCTTCTACCCTCATATTATCCGTATTACGAAGTTCCTGGATTGCAGTCACCTTTAAATTGAACTGTTTAGGCAGTGAGTGTAGTATCTTTAAACAGATTTTACTTTCTGGGATTCTATCACCGAGACCCCACATAGAGTTGATAATGTCATTTAATCTTGTATAGAAGTCTATGAAAGTTTCACTTTCTTCCATATGTATTTTCTCAAATTTGGTTATGAGGATTTGGACTTTAGATTTCTTACAAATGTTGTTCTCTCATGTGTCATTTCTAAAATATCCCATGCTTGTTTTGCAATATCATAGGTTATAATTCTTTTGAATTCATCCAGTGATAGTGCGTAAGTAATTGCATTTAGAGCCTTTGCAATGACACTACTCTCACTTTTCTGAAGAGTGGTTCAAGAGAAATAAGGTGTGACTTTCATAGTTTTGGATCCGTCGGTACTAGTTACTTTAGTGGTAGGAGGGGTCCAATTAGTTGCTGTGGCTTGTCACACACTCTCATCCATGGATTTTAAGAAAATTCTCATCTTGGCTTTCCAATAAGCATAATTGGAGCCATCAAATGGTGGAGGCCTAGTGACTGAAAGGCTATCAAAATTTGACATCTTACAAAGCTCAAATCGATTAGCTCAGGAAATTAATCCAAAAGAAATAATAATTAAAACGAGCTATTAGGCTCTGATACCACTTGAAAAGGCCAAGCTAAGAGTCCTAGAGGGAGGAGAATAGGATTATGCCAAATTAGAAATTAAATGCAAAATTTAAACAAATATAAATAAAGATAGTACTTAAACAATCCACAATGCAGAAATGTAAAACAACCTTTGAGAGGTTGATACAGATGTTGTTCTAAGGACAGCCTTACACCAAAAACCAATAGCTTATGGTAGGACAACCTAATTCCTAGAACGGTCTATGTATCAAAATCTCAAATTGATATAGAGGAATAAAAAAATAAATAGCAAAGGAAATAACTAAGCTATTACAACATTCCCACACTTGTATAAAAGAAATTACAACATTCTCCACAAATGCATAAAGGGAAATTACAACATCCACAAAATGAAATATTCAATTAATCACCACAAGACCAGTAATTATAGTTCGCTTGTGTGTAAACCAACTGTTTAGAAAAATAGCCACACAACTACTCCACTCCTAATATCCTCACACAGTGGATATTAGCGTCACTATGAAAATAGGTTTTTCAAAGTTCACCTAAAACCCTCACAATTGTTTCTTTCAAGTGGGCTTACACAATTCAAAAACCTCACACTCTGAGTTTTCTGGATCACCTTAGAAAAACCATAACAGAGATTTTCTTGGCACAATCTCAAAAACCAAAACAGAAATTTATAGAAAAGTAAATAGACTTATCTGGATATTCTCCTCTGATGCAGCCCGATAGAAATAAATTAGAGTAGAAGTTCAATGTAGAAGTTCAATGTCTACACTCAATTATGAAATGGTTATAGGTTTTAAATGATTTTTAAATTAAATCAAGTTGGGCTACTTTGATTTGATTTTGATTCTAAGAAATGGGAATACTTCAATCCTTCTTTCAAATATAATTGGAATGCAGAATACAAAATCAAATACAAAAATCTAATTAAAGAGAATATGAAATGAGTACTAAATAGCTTGAGAATATCACTAACTTATCTCTCAGAGTGGTGTATTGATTTTGCTTGAATTGGATTTCAAACTCTGAAATTTGTGCTCTATTTATGAGTGTAGAAATCTCACCTTTGACTGGTCCTGAGGTCTGCACGACTGGTCGAAGGACCAACAAACTTTTGGAAATTTGGGTGCGATAAGATCAGACCGTTCCATGACTAGTCGAAGGACCTGCTCGACTAGTTGGGTAGCCTCCATGACTGGTCGAGTCCTGTCCACAACTGGTCGTGTGGAACTCAAATTAGTTGTTGGACTTTGAGTCGAGTCTGCAGGACTGGTTGAGCACTGTTCACACGATCGGTCGAACAGTCTCTAGGACTGGTCGAGGCAATAACAAAAAATCCCTAAAAAAAGTAACAACCTTAGGACTGGTTGAGGATTTCTTAGACTAGTCGAGCCAGTGCTTAGGACTTTCGAACTTAGTCTAACACTAGTCGAAAAAAAGACCATGCACTTATAAAATGACCTAATTAAATTATGTATTCAAAATGACCTATCCTATAGTCAATCTAGGGTCATTCATACCTTATACATGATGTATGAACATTGAATCTTCTTTTGCTTCAGTTGATAGTCGTTCTTTGAAGTTCACGAAGCTTGAGATGATGAAGCTTGAACTTGAGACTTTTGAAGCTTGAATATGACTAACATTGAAGCTTGAGCTTGAGGTTCAAAGTAAAGAACTTTGTCTTGACTTGGACGAAGCTTTTAAAACTTGAACTATTGAAGCTTGAAAGATTGAATTCACACTTGGTGTTGTACTTGAACATGAACATGTAATTTTGCATTTGAAGTTCTTGAAGTAAAGACCTTTAATCTTGTACATGAGATACAATGTCTTAAACTTGTAGATGAGCTACACAAGACACATATTCCAAGGGGTTTTGGCACTACAAAATTTGACAATAATAGGAGCGAGAAAAACATAGTACTTACACACATATATCACATTGGCCCCATGTCCCACGTGAACGGCTTAGATCAAACACATACATCATGATGGGCCCACGTCCAACCCATCTGGACAGACAGGATGGATGAACCCATACTTCGAGGGGAGGTCCCATGGAGGGTCGATGTGTGCACAACACATACATATAAGGTGGGTCTCATGTCAAAGGGACGGACGGCAGGGATAAAACAGATACATCATGGTGCGTCCCATGGATGGACAACAGGGATAAAACAAATATATCATGGTGGTCCCCACCACTGTCAAAAGTATGGACGGTGTCGATATACACATGCCATCAAGGTGGGCCCCACTTGTCCAGCGAATAGACAGATGGCTTGCATAAAACACATATATTATGGTTAGCCCCACAGCACCGTCCAACACTCTGGATGGTGCGTATGCAAGGCACAAACATCAAGGGTGGGGTCCACGTACTAGCTGGACGGTGGGGACCCCATACGTGCAGCTAGGTCCCACTGTCTAGCAAATGGATGGACGGTTGGGATATATCATATACCTCATGTTGGGGCCACAGAACTTGCTGATGTCAATGAGCAACAATTACAGCTGTTGTTGGCCCACCGTCTAGAAGACGGACGGCCTGGATCTAACACATGTCCACAGTGGGGCCCTCAGAACTTGATGACGTAAATACATCAACTATATAACTGGTGTGAGATACACCAACCGATCAGCTCCCCAAGGTGGGGGACACATGTGGGGTGGGTCCCACATAGATGGACGGTCAGGAGATAACAAGTACATCATGGTAGGCCTCACCATCCACGTGGACGGTGAGGATATAATACTTACATCATGTAGGGCCCCACCGTCCAAGGTCTAGACAGTGTGGATAATGTACATAAATCATGGTGGGGTTCACACATGGGGACGGTGTGGGTAAAACACTTACATTAGTGGGTCCCACGTGGGGCCCACCATAACGTTTATTTTCCATCCAATCTGATCAAAAGGTCACAAAGACCTGAATTAAAGGAAAAAAATAAATTTCATATAGATCCAAAACTTCTGTGACCCAAAAAGGGTTCAATGGTAGACGTTGAATCTCCTGCTACTTTTTGTAGTGTGGACCACTTGAGTTCCGTGTATGGCTGATTTTTGGGGTATCCCAATACTTAGAGGGGATCTATCAAATAGACAGTGTTGATGTTCAACACGCATCATGGTGGGGCCCACTGACCCTGTCCGTTATTACAAGCAGCAGGAGCTGGCGGTAGCAGCGTCAACTTTTTATTATTTTTTTGTGTACTTGCAGTTTTTCATAGGTGGGGCCCACATCAGGAGGATCCACTCTGCTAGTTGGGTTCTCCAGCTCATGATGGGTCCAATGAGCCCAATATTCGGTAAGTTTTGATGCACAGAAACATCACAGCAGGCCCTAACAATTTATCACTATTAAAATAGTCTATTTGATGGCGTGGCCCACTAGGGATTTGGATTGGCTTCATTTTTTGGCTCAAGGCCAAAAATGAGCTGCGGAATTGGATGAACGGCGTGGATTAAATACATACATCACGGGAGGGAGCCTGCTGTGGTCCCACAGCCCCTCTCTACTACAAGCAAGCAAGACGCTGCTTGCTACAGCATTCTCTGGACATTGGCAGTAGCGTCCACCACACACCATCAAACATTCACGCTGTAGTGGGATTTCACCACCACTATGGGCCCAGTTGGTGGATGGCCTGGATGGTCCACTGGATGGATAGTGTGGATCAAATACATATGTCAAGGGTGGGCCACCGAAAGGAAAAAGAGAGATAGAGAGGAAGAGTGGAAAAACAAGTGATGGAGGGCTTCGCCACTATGAGCCCTCCTAGCATTTACAATACATACATTAAGATGGGTCCCAAATGGGATCCATATCATCAATCGGTAGGCCCCACTTGGTTCATCATAAAAATTGTAATCTAAACCTACAAAACACCCACCGATTTCACTTCTTCTAGGCTAATTGGACTCCTTAGCTCCTAGGCTTTCCCTTTGATGGTGGATGATGAAGTATGGATGACTAGGATGAGAGATTGGGTGGTAGGGAGTGGGCCACACTTGAGGTTCTCCTGGAGCTTGGACGATCACCTCTCTTGTATTGCTTGGGATAGAGTGAGAAATGAGAGAGAGAGAGGGAGAGAGGATTGGTGTGTACGACATGGGAAGCATGGGTATCATTGACTTTTGGGATGAGAGGAATGGGTTGAGCATGAGTTGCTTTGACTTGGTGAAGAGAGAGGTGTGGGTGAGTGATGGGTTGTACTTAACTAGTGATTGATTAATTGATGTAATGTTTGATAGAGATTCTCTTGGGATTCGCAACGCGCGACATTTTCCTCGAAACAAACGCGAGCCACAACTCCTGGCCTGGGTATCGCATCGGCGCACGAGACGCAACGTTAGAATCGCGGCAACGGCGCGCTCGGTAGAGTACAAGTCTCGGGTCGAGTCAACTCAGATATACAGGATGCGACTTAGGGTCGCATGTAAATACTGATTATAGGTCGCGGGAGTCTAAGGAATGGTACGGTCTAGGATACGGGCCTTACAAAATATGAAGATTAAATCACATTTGCTTCCTATGGTGTGGTCCACTTGGGCCTTCAATCCACTTTAATTTTGAAATTGTGAACTGAAATAATTTATTAAAATTAATGGTCGGAATGGATAAACCAAATACATCATGGTAGGCCCCACAGAGCCCCTGGCCGGACCGTCCATGGTCCGTCTCTCGAAACGATGCCCAAAAACTGGGCACAGCTGAACTTTGTATCTCTCTCTCTCTGTATCTCTTTGTTCCCTAATCCTCACTCTCTCCCGATCTCTGCTCCATCTTTCTCATTCTCCTCCCTCTCTCTCCAATGCATCTCCGTCCTCTCTTCTATCTCTCTCCATTGCAGCAGCTGCAAAGCTCCATTACAAGAAAACCTGGCATAGACGATACCTTGGAGTATCTTTTGCCGAGGCTAATAAAAAATTGGGCGCTGTTAAAGATTCCTATAAATACATAACAAAAAAAACCTACCCTATTTTCCACTGCTCTCCCCGCCCCTAACTCTCTCTCTCTTGTGTGCGCGTGGGGTGTCACGCCCCAAACCTGAAAATCGGACTCACAGGAATCCCGATCGTCGAATCTGGTGTCGACAACCTTCGTAGTATCCCATTTTTGGCTCCCAGCACTCATACACCAGATTCCGATCCTGGGATCTTACAAGGAGGATTTTCCAATGTACATTTATCTCGTAAGAAGCATAACCACAAGTTTACACAAATCACAAAGGCAACATTATCATCACATATCCATTAATATAAACATTTGAATAAAATGCTGAAAGGGAAATACATATGTCAAAATCAAAGCTCCAGAAGACCACTGCATGCTCCATGCTCAACGTTGCTGCAACCTAACACCACCTGCATGCATCTATCATGCATAAGCTTATAGAAAACTTAGTGGGTGGTGAAAGTGTGCACACAAGGTACATGCTAAGTAAGCAATATCAGAGAAATCAGAGTAAGTGGAAATACTAACATGCTCATAAATCATACAATATCAGAAATACTAGCAAGTTCATATATCATACAATATCAGAGTAATACGAAAATATACTAATAGGCCCATTAATATCATCAGCCTGATCCAGGCTATGCGATGCAAAAATATAATAAAAACAATATCATATACTAATGAAACAATGTTGATCAGTTATGTAATGTGGAGGCAGTAAGACAAATATCATATACCGAGGATACAATACAATATGTAATTCTGAAGAGCTACGAATATCATCAGCCTCATCTAAGCCATATGAATGCAGAAATATAGTAACCCAAAATACCATATGCTACGGATGTAATGCGATATGCGGTGTGAATGGAATAACCATACTGGAGTGTGAAGTCAGGATGATAGTACGTAGTATCACAGGCTATGGGGTCCATCACAAAGGACTTCTATCCAAACCAGTCTCATACTTAAATTTAGATAGTCAGATTCAATGTGGTAAACTCCTGATCTTAGGTTAGTCGCACGCCCCAACCGAAATCCTAGCCATTGCGAAAGTACACGTAACAAATAGTTGCGCAACACCAGCCAGGGTGGATAGTGAATGAATGAATATGTAACTCCTGCTCAATTAGTCTAAGTATCAGTACTGTACATCTTTGAGATCATCACCGAGGTCTAGTACACTCCAAGCTGGCTACCGCCGTAGCGGGCTGCGTAGCCCAGCAAGTGAAAAAGACCTCACTACCCGCCTGCCAGTAGTATACCAATGCCTACCCAGCTCATCAATAGCAGACCCATTTGGGAGCTGGTCAAACTCAGCCTCGCTTACAGCCCCCTCACTCGGGCCGATAAGGCCACAACCCCTCCCAACCGACCACGATACAATGGGAGATGCGACCTACTGGTATTCGGCACTCGGGTGCTCATGTATCTACTCGGTTTAGATGTTGGGCCGTCTCTTGGCCTCGGAGGTTTAAGAACTTTCACCCATGGACATCCAAAGTACCCAGATGCTCAAACTAAACATTTTCAGTGTCCCATCTGGCCATCTACGACATGCCTGTGGAGGTCATAGCCTTGATGTCACTAGGGCGTACAGTAATCACAATCACACAATGTAAGATGCATGAGTCATGTAGTCCAATCATGTATTAATCCTGCGCTTACTATGTGCTTGTGTAGGATAACTCCACCTATCAGTGAGTCTCATAAACCATCTATACTATGGCGTATACAATGGTCAATCACATCTCATAATAAACATGCAGATGATGCATATGGGCATGTATTATGATGCAATGCTGTCTCATACTCATAATCAGTATCAATAACCGACATCAACAATCGGCCTTGATAATGTGGAATTTAACCAACATTGCCCCCAAGGAATAACCCACATAGAGCCTAACATATAGTGGACCCATGGCTTTGCATAAGGGCCTAATATACAACACCACGGGCCTTACTCAAGAGCTCAATACACATCACGATGGCCTCTCACATGGGCCTAAGATACATCATAATGGGCTCTATCACCTGGCCCTCAAATGCACCACAATAGGCCTCATCACATAGGCCTACTATACATCACATTGGGCCTCAAACATGGGCTGAATACACATTACAATGGGCCTCAAATACGGACTGCATATACATCACATTAGGCTTCGACAATCGGAATCGACCTTGACAATCGGAATCAGCCTCAGCAATCGGAATCGACAACCAGAATTGGCATCGACAATTAGAATTGACAATTAGAATCAGCCTCGACAATCGGAATCGGCATCAACAATCAGCCTACAATCGGAATCGACAATCGGAATCGGCCTCGACAATCGGAATTGATAACCAGAATTGACATCGACAATTAGAATCGACAATCAAAATCAACCTCGACAATCAGCCTCAACAATCGGAATTGATAATTGGAATCAGCCTCGACAATCGGCCTCGACAATCAGAATTGGCCTCAACAATTGGAATCGGTGACAACAATCAGTCTCGACAATCGAAATCGGCCACGATAATCGGCCTCGACAATCGGAATCAGCCACGACAATCGACCTCGACAATCGGAATCGGAATCAGCCTCGACAATCTAACTTGGCCTCGACAATCATAATAAAAATCGGCCTCGATAATCTGACTTAGCCTCATTAATCGGAATCAGCCTCAACAATCAGCCTTGACAATCGGAATCGGCGATGACAATCAGAATCGGCCTCAATAATATGACTCGGCCTCAACAATCGGAATCAAAATCGGCCTCGACAATCTGACTCGGCCTCAACAATCGAAATCAGCCACAACAATCGGCCTCAATAATCGGAATCGGCTACGACAATCGGCCTAACCAAGAGCCTAAGGGAAGGTCACAATGAGGACATTTAACCATCATTGGTCCCAAAGGGTGGCCCACATAAAGCCAAACGTATCGTGGGCCCAAGGCCCCATAAAAGGGGTAATATACATCGCGATGGGCCTCACTCAAGGGTCACATATACACCACATCGAGCCTCACCATATGGGCCTTATGTGTATCACATTGGGCCTCACTCATGGGCCTTATATACATCAAGTCGGGCCACATCATATAGGCTGGGAATACATCACATTGGGCCTCATCATATGGGCTAAAAATACTTCTCAATGGGCCTTACCAAATGGGCCAGAAATTCATCACAATGGGCCATAAATACATCGTATTGGGCCTCACCATCTGGGCCTTGAAAATGTCACATGGGCCTCATATACACAACAGGTGGGCCTTGCACCTGGGCCCCAATACATCACATGGGCCTCATCAATGAGCCTTAAATACATATCAGGTGGGCCCTGCACCTGAGCCTCAAATATATCACATGGGCCGTACGACGTGGGCATAATACACATCACAATGGGCCACATCTCGTGGGCCTAATACACAGCACAATGGGCCACATCAATGGGCCTATATACCTCATGGTGGGCTACAACACATGGGCTGCACCATAAATGGCGGCGAATCAAAGATCATCTCGACCATACCACAAATAGTAGTGGAGATAATGATTTCCATTGTTGAAACTCCATAGGGCCCACCATTACGTTCATTTTCCATCCACTCTGTTCATAAGGTCACAAGGACCCGGTTGAGAGGAAAAACAAATATCACGCTGATCAAAACTTCTATACTCCTAAGAGGGTTTCAATGGTAGGCATTCATTCCCCACTGTTTCTGAAGTGTGGTCCACCTAATGTATGGATCTGCCTCATTCTGGTCTCAGACCTAAAGACGAGCTCACCAGATGAATGAACGGTTTGGATGGAATACATCCATCCGATGGGGCTGCTGGCCGTCGAGCGAATGGACAACCCTGATATAACACACAAAATGGTGGGGCCTACAGCATTTGCTGACGTTCCATATCACATTAGCTGTATAGCTTGTGTGTGATACACCAGCCAATCCATTGTCCAGTAGGTGGGTCCCACGTGGGGCCCACCAGATACATGTAATATATATATATATATATATATATATATATATATATATATATATATATATATATTATATTATACTATATAATACTATTTATTTATTTAAAAGGTCCATGCCTGCTGGCCACCGTCCAGATGGATGGTCTTGATGCAATGCATGCATCATGGTGGGGTCCAAACATGAATGGTCTAGAAGAAAAGATGGTTGGCGTGGTCATATGCACGTCACGGTGCACCCCATGCCATACTGTCCAGATGGACGGTGTGGATCCAGATACATACATCAAGATGGAGCCGCACATGGCAGATGGAGGGCGTGGATACAATATATAAGGTGGGCCCCACAGAAAATGGATATGCGGTTGGGATAAAACTCATACTTCATGATGGGGTCCACGTGATTGGCTGACGGCAATATAGCAGCTATATAGCTGCTGTAGGCAGACCGTCCATCCAGTTTCCTTCAAAGGTGGGTCCCACATGGGCATGCCACATTATTATATATATATATATATATATATATATAGACACACTAGGTGGGTCACACCGTCCAGGAGACTGGACGGTGTGGATAATTACATATCAAGGTGGGCTCCACCATTATCTTTTATACATCTCACACCTCCTGGATCAATCACACATCGAGGTGGTTTCCACCTGAGATTTGAATCCACATCATTAGATGGACGGTGTGGATACACACGTCCATCAGGTGGGTCCACATGGTGTGGCCCACCAGAGTTTTAGATCAAGCAGATATTTTTATTTTTACTTCATCCAGCATCCAAGCAGGACGGACGGCCTGGATATGAACATATGCATGACGTGGGTCTCACATACTCCAAGGTGGGCTCCACCATGATGGATGGCATGGATGCACGCATCAGGTGGGCCATCAAACAGAAGAGAGAGAGAGAGAGAGAGAGAGAGAGAGAGAGAGAGAGAGAGAGAGAGATCAGAGTAGCGGAGGGACCCCGCCACTATGGGTCCCTCTTTGATAAAACACATACAACAAGATGGGTCCCACATATGTAGGCCCTCAAATCACAAATCAAATAATAAACTCACCCACCTCAAGATCTCTTCTTCCTTCTTCTATCAACGCATTCTATAGCTCCAAAGAATGTGATCCAACGGTTGAGATGAAGCTTGAAGGGTGGGATTGAGTGGTAGGAAGGTAGGCCATACTAGCTTCTCTCCTCTCCTTTGGAAGACCATGGACGATTGCACTCTTGGAAGCTTGAGAGTGAAGAGAGATAATGAGAGAGGGAGGAGTGATGGATGAAAAAAGATGGGATGGGTGTAAGGAAGGGATGGGTTGGGTTGAATTTTGGGTAAGAGAGGGATGGGTGGAGAGAGAGTGAGAGAGTTGACTTTAGGTAAGGGTGGTAGAAGAAGCGGATGGTTGCTTGTACTTGGCTTGATTTGATTGATTGATTGATTGATTGATGTGATGTATTGTAGAGATTCTTTCAGAATTCGAAACGCGCGGCGTTTTCCTCGAACTAAACGCGGGCTCACATCTCCTGGCCTGGGTATCGCCTCGGCACGCGAGATACGACATTGGAACCGCGGTGATGGTGCAGTCACACTGGTATAAGTCTCGGGTCGAGCCGACTCAGATTGACAGGATGCTACTTAGGGTCGCGCGCAAATGCCGATTATAGATCGTGGGTTGTCGGAATTCGACCGAGGGTACCGCGAAAGCCTACGGAATGGTACGAGTTAGGATACGGGTTTTACACGGGGCATTGAATGTTGGATCTAGCATGGCGTCGGCACTGAGAAGTGAAGCATCTCTCTCTATCTTTGTGTAGATCTCAAAAGGTAATTTTCGTGCTCTAATTTCTTCGATCTCTATTTGCAATGATTTGAGGAGAGGATTTCATTCTATTTTTGAAAATCTAACATGGATTTTGTTTATTTTCTGATGACTTTGCTTCTTACTTGGGATTTCTGAGGGTTTTTATTGGAAGTTCTTTTCAAATCAGTAGATTGGGATGTGCTGTTGTGTATATTTTTTGCTTAGGTTTCACATTTGCTACTTTTCTAGAAGAGTTTTATGGATATTTCACATTTCGGTGATGGTTTCTAAGGAGTATTTAGGCGTCTCCTTTTTTTTTTTTTAAAAAAAAAAATTTAACTAAGAAACTAAATTAAGCACATAACATGGGTCTTTCAAAAACTTGAAGAAGTCCTATAAATCCATTCACATGTTTTCCTCCACAGACTCGACTCAAGACCATTTGTGTAGACCAAGCTGTTGAATTTCTATGCAAACTATGAAGAGATTGGGTGTGCATGTGGGGTGTTTGATGAAATTCCTAAGAGGAATTTGATCGTGTGGAGTGTAATGATTTGTGCGACTCAATCATTTCAAAATCTGCGAACTTTGAATTAAAAACTCCATGGGAAGTGTTGATAATAATCAAATAGTCTACAAGAAGCCAACCAATCAGTGGCAATAAAAAGCAACAGTTTGCTCAAAACAGAGATGATCTGTGTAGCTCATCATGATGCCCTAGCTTAATGGTCCTGTGGGTCCTAATAACTATTTTCCATGTGTGGTAGGATTCCTTGATTGATTGATTCAAAGACATTTAATTCTCAGGTTCATGTCGCCCATGATGCCCTGGCTTCACGGTTGTTGTTTTCTTACATCAATGAAGAGCTTGATCAAATAAAGAAAGTGAAAAATGGATGAAGATGGTCAGGTCATGCAAGTGGACCGTTCACCCATTTGAAGGTGGGCCCCTCAATCACAGCCCTTCCAATCCGCATGAATAGAGATATATCGTGATTGATGCTCCTGTGCTTGGTGGATAGATATGTGCTATGATTTGGCTGGCTGATTGTAGCTGTACACGATTGGCTCAAATTCTTTAGTACTGAGCAGTGCTCGAGTCCGATTCCAAGATTTTCAGACGGGGTCCGCATGTACTTTCCAGCCATATCTCTAACAGCCCAACTAATCCATGGTCCCATGTATGACAGATTGGGTCGCACTCTATATTAACTACTATGTTTAAAATGCCAGATGGGCTCTCTCCATAGGGGTGTGTGGTCCACAAATTCCCAATGGAATTGACCTGGATGGTTGGACTATTTAAACTTTGAATTAAAAACAATACTGAGCGTCATACCCCTACCATCTTCTTTCTACGTTTCTGTTTGCTATTTTACCTTTTTTATTATGGAATTTTACTAAATTAAAATATCTTTCTAGCTATGCAAATATATTGATAACACGGAAGATTGCATTAATATTCAAGTAATTGTTTGTACATGAAGAATTCTCTCTTTTACAATACATGTGGTTTTATTTAGATGGAAATAGAATGTTACTTTTTTTTTTCTTAAAAAAAAATAAAATAAAGCCATGTTAGTCATGGTTTTTTTCCCCTCTGCCGCAGCTTGACAATCATCGAAATCAACTGATTCAGGTGATATTTTACAATGACATTGGTAATGAACTGCCCATGCATTGGATTCTTTTCTTCAGTTTGATCTCCAAGTTCTTGCATTTTACTACTGACAGTAGTTGTTTAAATTGCAATGCACTGTTTGGGGATATATTTATCTTTTCTTCTATTCCATTGCAGTTAGAGATCTTCCTTATCTAAGGAACTGTTTGCCTCTCTATTTATTCATTGGTTGCCAGGATCTTTAGCGTGAATCTCCCATATACATGGAATCTAAACCATGGATATCTATTCAAATGGGTACATTCTCTCTCTCTCTCTCTCTCTCTCTCTCTCTCTCTCTCTCTCTCTCTCTCTCTCTCTCTCTCTCTCTCTCCCCCCCCCCTTTTTTTCGAATAGACTATCTGTGCTTGACCAAGCACATGTTGTTTTCATTTACACTAACATTCCTCCCTTTAGGAATTGACTCTGCTTCCTGACTGCTTATTCATGTTCTAGTTGACAACAAATATTTTCTACATCAAAGTTAGAGACATTTATTAGTGACTTCCTCTTCGGTTACTTCCAACTAGAGCTAGGCATCGAGTCGAGTCGGACCGAGTTAGGGCTGCCCCGACTCGATCTTGTTTTGAAATAGGCTTGACCCCGAATAAAAAAATGGACTCTTGATTGCAAGTGGTGTTTTATATATATACATATATATATATATATATATATATATATATATATATATATAAATACATATATATATATATATATAAAATTTATTTTATTTAAGCCCCATTTACACTGTCCATAATAATCATACGATTTGATGATCTAATGATGGTTTCACCTGATAAACTGGATTGGATCTCTTGTGCATGTGCCAGGTTGGCATGTCTATTTGTGTAGAGATGACTGTGGAGGGGATTGCAAACCTCCAAGGCCTTGTGCCTGTGTATAGTAATTTTCCACATCTAGCTGTAGGTTTCTTGCAATTTTGTTTTTAGTAACTAGCAATACCCAGGCCATGCCTGGACAATCTCCTTTTGATTTTTACATGGATGCTTATTCAAAAAATGATGTGTGTAGAGTTGTTGGTTGACATGAGTTGGTTTTCAGCTGTAGGTAATTAATTATGGAGTTTATAAGCTTTGGAAATACAATAACGTTGGGGTATTTCATCTATTACCTACCTTGTCAATTCCATGTTGAATTGCCTCATTGAGCTGCTTGTGAAAACTATCTAGTCCCCTTCTTAATAGACCCTTTTTTTTTTTCAAAAGGAGGGGTCTCGCCCCTATATTTGACAATATGAACAGGGGATGTACAATCCACACACATTCAGGTGGGCACCACAAAAATGCCGGGCCTCACAATCAGGTAACTCATGCTGTAATTAGAGTTGTACACGAGAAGACTCATAATCAGGTAACACATTTCAGAATGATTGAAAGTAAAAGATTTAGGGCTTTCTGTCAATTCCTTAACCCTCGGGCCGAGAATGTCTCCCGCGTCACAGTGCAGAGAGAAAGCATGAAGATGTACGCAAAGGAGAAGATGAAACTGAAAGAAGTTTTGGCTTCAGTGACTAGAATAGCTTTGACTTCTGATTTATGGATGGCGTCCAATCAAAGAAAAGGATACATTTCATTAACCGCTCACTATGCTGATAAAGATTGGAAACTATGCAAGAGAATTTTGAACTTCAAACATCTTCCTCATCCACATACTGGTTTACTTATTTCAGATTGCATCTACAATTGTTTAGAAGGCTGGGGCATTGAGAAGTAAATTTCAGCAATAACTTTAGACAATGCTTCAGCAAATGACAGTGTCATTTCATGCTTACGTAACCAGTTGAGGGCTACAGGAAATTTATTTTTTGAAGGAAAAATATTCTAGGTTAGATGTTGTGCCCATATTGTAAATTTGATTGTACAAGAAGGGCTGAAAGTAATTAACAACACTATAGAGAACATAAGAGAAAGTGTGAAATATACAAGGGGGTCATCATCGAGACTGAGTGTATGGAATGACATCATCCAACGTTTGAATGTGCCATCTAAAAAAACGTTGAAGTTGGATATCTGTACACGTTGGAACTCGACCTATGAAATGTTAGATGCAGCAATGGAATTACAGCTTACATTTCCTGAATACGTGGCACGTGACAGAACGTATTCTTGGTTGCCAAGCACAGATGATTGGGCCAAAGCACAACAAATTCACACATTTCTCAAAGTTTTCTACGATTGCATGGAGATTTTTTCTGGAAATCAGTATCCAACCGCGAATCTGTTTCTTCCGTCTCTTTGAAAGATTAAGGATGCTCTACAGAAAAATGCCAGTGTGGGTCCAGATTTCATACGCCAGATGACAGTTGGTATGAAGACGAAGTTCGATAAATACTGGGACAAATGTCATCTGTTGATGTCCTTGGCAGTTGTTCTTGATCCTCGTTGTAATATGGGGTTAGTTAGCTTTATTTTCATGAAGCTTTATCTTACTGAAAGAACGGCAACAGAGACGTCTAAGGTTCGTTAAGCCCTTCAAGATTTGTACAAATCGTATGTTAATACTTTACTTGCAGCGGGTGTTGAAGAAATTAGAGATGCGGATATTTTTATACCTGGTAATCCGGATGTGCTAAATGAATACATATCATACTTGGCACAAGCATGAATGGGAGTTGATACTAAAGAATCAGAGTTAGAAATGTACCTCAAGGAACCAATCGTAGTGCGATCCGAATTTGATGTTTTAGAATGGTGGAAGATGATGGTTAGTGAATCAAAATACCCGACATTATCTGTGATGGCACGGGACATATTATCTATACCAATTTCAACAGTGGCATCAGAATCCGCATTCAGCACAGGGAACAGGGTTGTGAGCAAGTATCGAAGCTCACTTTCGCCAAATACAGTTGAGGCGCTGATTTGTACGCAAGATTGGTTGCGCCTAATATGGGGAGGAGATATGAATGATGATGATGATGAAGACAAGGAGATTGAGATTCGTGACGAGTCTCTACCTACAGATCAGTAATTATTTTCAGTTTTGTAATTTTTTTGGTTGAATGTTGAATGATCTATAATATTATTTCACTGCAATTGCAAACACGAAAGTGTTCGTCCTTTTGGAATGTGGTTTGAAAAACTTTTAATCTTTGATATTTATTTACATATGCCTGTTCATTGACTTTTGATACATTTATATTACTTTCTTTTGTTCCTATATCAAGTTCAATTTATTTATCAATATTCTGATTTTTTAATTAAAAATTGAATGTAAATATGTCGTCATCTGAGCCATCAACAAACATTTGGGACTATGCTTCTCTAGTTGAATCACCACCAAGGTCTGGAAAAATAAAGATTAAGTGTGGTTTGTGTGGCGCAAAATTTGTAAATAAGACTAATTACTTTCGCTTACACTTGTCATGTCGAGGTGGTGATGTAAAACCATGCCCCAATGCCCCTAAGGATGTCCAAATTCTTTTTCAAGATCTGTTAGATTCGAATAGAAAACCTTTCACTCCATCTAAACTTTCTGCTTCTGGATCTAGTACACGAATGACATCCACAGAAGATGTAGAGGAGGAAGCCAGATTAAAAGGCTTGGAGGAAGAACAATTCCAACTCACCTTAAAACGCAGTATGAAAGATGTTTCTAGACTTCAGCAATATTCAAGTCAAAGACAACACGATGTTGAAGCAGGGTCGAGTTACTCGAGTACGACAAACAAGAAGAAGAAAAAGAGTAACAAATTCAAATTCCTGACTCGTCTTGGTGAATTTTATAGGGCATTGGGTACTATATACAATTCTTCACATAAAGCAAGTTTGAAAAATCTAGTTCAAAGTGTAAAAGAGCACGAAGGAAAAATCTCTTCGCCTTCTGACTCAGAGGAAGTGAACCAATTTGTATATGAAAAAATAGATAGCAGTTCCGATGGATCAGATGACAATACAGGAAGACACTCCTCTTATGGAGGTTATTAGTTATAAATTGTCATTTTGAAGTGAACAATGTAATGTAAATATGTTAATGTAATTATCGAAGTTTTTAATCATAAATTATGTGTATTTGATATCTTTTATTGTTTAGTTTAACTTCGAATTCCAATTGACTCGAACTCGCCTCAAAAACTCGCACTTTACTCGACTCGATTTCTACTCTTACTTAAACTCGCCTCGAAAACTCGGACTTGACTCGACTCGTTTACTACTCGTACTTGGCTTATACTCGGGCGAGTAGAGTACGAGCAGGGAGTCCATGCTCGTCGGCCGAGTAGAGCCGAGTACGAGCAGCACTCGGGCGTTAAGAGCCGAGTACGAGTAGGGCAATACTCGACTCGACTCGACTCGTGTACAGCTCTAGCTGCAATGGAATTCTTCACAGCAATTACTGGGATCTCCTTGAACTTTGTTTGATATGCTCTTCCTAAAAACTAGGACTTTCTTTTTTATTGCTGGTATCTCCTTCCAACTCTGTTTGATGTGTAACTTGGAATTTTCTTTTTTAATTGGTAGGTGTTCTTGCAACTTTGATTAAAGAAAGTTGTTTCATATTTCTGGTGTGACCCTATTTAAATCAAGGGTAGGCATCCCCTCTCACATTGTTCCCTTGTGTTGTGGCCCACTTGACTGTTGGATCAGGTGGATTTAGGTAATGTGTGGTGATGCATCTCATAGATAGGGTTGATGGCCTTCATACGTCAAGTGGGTGCCACATACTGATACCACTCTAGCATAGTTGGGATGAGACCATGATGATGATGATGGCCAATCTCTTTTTTTTTGTTTTGTTTTTTTAAAATTTTATTTTTAACTTCCATTTGCTATAGTATTACATTGCAGTCAAATTGGAGGTGGCACTGTAGTCTATTATCTGGGTAGCTCCTTTGGTGGGCCACTCTTGAAAAATGGTGCAGACTGGATGATCTTACTAATATGAATGCTGGGCAGTGGTGTGGTCAACTAAGATTTTAATGTCACTCATTTTTTGATTCATGCCCTAAAATAAATTGTTAAAATGGATAGAAGGTGTGGATAAAACACATATATCATCGTGGGCCCACAAAGCACTATGGAACAACGAGTCACCGATGACAATGTCAATAGGCAAACGTCCCAAATAAATACCCACCCTTGACCCCTTCTAAAGGGTGTGTTCGTGAAATCCAGCCCGTCCAAAAGGTGCATCCCACCATGATGTCCACATGAACTAATAATCAGGCCGACCTAATCATCAAGTGGGCCGCAATTGAATTTGGAGGGTTTTGGGTTGTGTACACTTTTTATGGTATGGCCCACCTGATTGCTGGATTGGCTTGATTTTTGGTTTGTGTGATAAAAATGGTGGAAGGCACCTGTTAGATGGGTTGGATATCATATACACATGGACACATGTGCCCCAATATGGACCCCACAATGCCTTGACCCTACTACCTTTTTAAGAATCATAATAAATGACAGCATTTTAGTCATTTTACTCACCAAAAAGCAATCTACTGTACTTTAAAAAGGTTGGGGTGCTCGACACCTGTCAGATGGGTTGGATATCATATACACATGGACACATGCACCTCAATATGGACCCCGCAATGCCTGGACCCTACTACCTTTTTAAGAATAATAATAGATGACCGCATTTTAGTCATTTTACTTGCCAAAAAGTAATCTACTGTACTTTAAAAAAGTCGGGGCACTCTTTGGTATAATCAAATTTCCATGATTAATTAACTTCTGTCCGCATTTCGTTGTAGGACAGGGATTTGCTTTCCTTTATCATCAGATCTCTCAAGGGCATGATACAATCTACTAATGCAGTTGCGATGATTACTTTCCCTCCATCTGTTCTGTCACCTTCCTTCTTTAAGAGATGGCGGCATTTGGCGGATACTCTGCTCTCTATCAGGGCGATCCCAGGTTGTTATTCTACATATCCATTCATCTATAGCCCAACTGTATCTGTGATAATTTGTGTACCTGTTTGGGGAAACCTTTTTGAATCAGATGAGGACAGAGATGGCGAAACTCCTCACAGATTATCAGGACATGGTCGGCCTTCTGCATGTCCATAAAGTGGCTCAGATTAGTACTCAGGTATTCCGAAAAGCTTAAAGTGCCTTCATCTAATGTCTGCTTTCATCTTAGAAAATGATATTTATGCAGCTTGCATCCTCCAAGTTCCATGTAACTCCATCCTTACAGCGGTAGCCATATTAACGGCCTTTACAAGGAATGATAAGAGCAATGATGAGAACAATTGTAAGCCCCGTATCCTAGACCGTATCGTTCCATAGGCTTTCGCGGTCTTTCTGGTTGAATTCCGGCAACCTTCGACCCTTAATCGGTATTTGCGCGCGACCCTGATTCTCATGCCGTCAGCCCGAGTCGACTCAACTCAGGACTTGTACCTTAGCGATCGCGTCGTCGCCGCGGTTCCAATGCCGCGACTCGCCTGCCGAGGCGATACCCTGGTTGGGAGATGTGGGCCAGTGTTCGGTGTGAGGAAAACGTCGTGCGTGCGAATTTCGAGAAAATCTCTAAAAGGTGTCACATCAATCAATCAATCCCATCATGTCAAGTACACATCACCTTTCACCCTTTCCTAAGCAAGCCCCAAAGTCAAAAAGTTTCTTACAACCTGTACCTTCTCTTACAACTTTTGCCACAAAAGTCAAAAAGCTTCTTACACCCATCACCACCACATCCATCACTCCATCACCCATCACTCCCTCTCTCTCTCCCTTTACAACTCTCTCTCTCCTTCATTTTTTCAAATCCAATCCAAGTAAGAGAGCCTCACATCCAAGCCCTCCCATGGTGAGAAAATGCAAGTGTGGCCCACCTTTCCATCCCTAGATCTCTCATCCTAGCCATCCATTTTTCATATTCCTCCATCAAAGAGAAGCACAAAGAGCTAAGGAAGCCAAGGGAGTAAGAAGATCAAGCGGTGGGTGTTTTGTAGGGTAGATTTTAATGTTTTTAAGATGGGCCAAGTGAGGCCAACCGATCAATGGCTTGGATCTCACTTGGGACCCTAAGATGTGGCCGATGGCCCACTTGGATCATCATGATTATTCCATGATGGGGCCATTCTCCATGGACCCCATCATGATGTTTATTTTTCCTTGCATACTTAGGGTCATCTAGACCGTCTATTTTAGTGGAGGAGGGATCTCCACCATTGGATTTCAATTTCATGGACCCACATGTAATGGGACCCACTTGATGTATGATTTAGTGCAAGGGAGGGCCTATAGTGCCGGGGTCCCTCCATCACGCGGGTCCCACTCTCTATCTCTCTCTCCCTCTCTATTTCTTTTTTTATGTGTGATGATAATGAGGTTGTGTGGCCCACTTGAATGGACCCCATTATGAACTATGTATTTTGTCTAAGTAAGTGGGACCCACTTCATATGTGTAGTACCCACACCATCCATCAGTGGTGGCCCACCTGAGCAGGCCCACCTTACACGGACAGACAGTCCAGCGTCTAGGACGCTGGACGTTTTGCTGGAAAAATAAATATTGGCTTGGTTCCAAGCCAATGGAGGATGCCCACTTAATTTGGGCCCCACTTTGATGAATGTCTTCAATCCACGCCGTCCATTCCGTTCCCAACCTCAGGTTAGGCGTTGAACCAAAATATGGTGTCAACCCAAGGTCCTGGCGGGCCATATCGCAGCAAATGGTAGTTTGCACCATTGAAACCTTCCCTAACCCTTTGATACGTCGAAATATGCCCAATACTAGGCTTGTTTTGCTTGTCTGGAGCCATGGAGGGCCGTTGGACGGAGTGGATTGTCTAGATATGGACCCCACCTGTGAAAATCGGGGAAAAACTAAAAATAAAAAATATATATATATTAACAACACAGCAGCTGCCGCTGCTGTGTCAGAGAGCAGCAGGCATTGCCTGCGCACTAGCGTCCGGGAGGACGGGCGGTCAGGCAGCCACCCATGGTTGTAGCCGTGGGCCCCACCTTGATGTTTATCTGACATCTAATCCGTTCATAGGGTGGCCACTCCCTGACGTGGGCCCACTCCAAAAATCAGCCTGATCCAAGACTCAGGTGGCCCACACCATAGGAAACAGTGGGATTGAACCTCTACCTTTGAAACCCTTTTTGGGTCCACAGAAGTTTTGGATTAGGGTGAAATTTGTTTTCACCCTTCATTTAGGCCCACGTGGCCTTATCAATGGGTTGAATGGCATATCAACATTATGGTGGGCCCCACATGGAGCCCACAAGGATGTATGTGTTTCATTTCCACCGTCCGCCTGGACGGTGGAGCCCACTGTGATGTTTGTGTGTCCTTGTGCATGCGTGTGTGGGTGTGTACGTGTGTGTATATATATATAATATTATATTATATATAATATTGTATGTATTATATATATATTTTATATATTATATTATATATAATCTACTGGTGATGGGAGGCCCATCTCAATTTACTTGTGGCCCGTGGTCGAGGCCCATCTCAATTTACTTGTGGCCCCATGGGTTGAGGCCCACTTTGATTTATATGTAAGGCCCATGGGTCGAGGCCCATTTGATGTATTAGGGGCCTATGGGTTATGACCCATTAAGATGTATTGGGGCTATGGGTTGAGGCCCATTTGATGTACATATGGGGCCCAATTGATGTGGCCCATTTGATACACATAAGGCCCAAAAGATTAGGCCCATTTGATGCATTCTAAGGCCTACGGGTTATGGCCCATTGCAATGCACATAAGGTCCATTGGTGCGGCTCATTGACGTGGCCCACTTGATGAATATGAGGCCCATATGATACGGCCCATTTGATGTATTGAAGGCCCAATGGGATATACCTAGGGTTCATTGCAATGTGCAATCCCAACATGATTTATGTAATGGTGTTTACGACGGGCAGTACCTTGGGAGCAATGGCAGTTTGATGTCCCCATTGCAAGTATAGTGTTGGTTAAATATCCGCATTATGACTTTCCCTTGGGCCCATACGTGTAATGTGTAGGCCGTCTAGGCCCATCTTCATTATGAACATCATCCATCCCATATAACATGTTTAATTCCATAATTCATGATCATATGCATCATACGTATGCTTGATATGAGAAATGACTGATCATAACATATGCCTTCGGGCAGATTGTTTAGGGGATCTCGTATAAGGGGTGTTGCCCTACATGAGCGCACGATACGCGCAGGATTGCTGTATGACTGGATAGTGTGATTCATGCATTCGCATTGTGTGATATGTTTACTGTACGCCCTAGCGACATCAGGGCCGTAGGCTCCACAGACGTATCGTGGTTGGCAGGATTAGATACCGAAAATACTATTCTACATGGGGTGCGATAGATATCCCTGGGTGAAAGTCCCTAAACCCTTATGGTACCAAGAGGTTGCTCCAACGTCTAGACCGAGTGGGTGCATGAGCGCTGAGTGCCGATTACCAGACGGTTGCGCTTTCCACTGTGTCATGGTCGGTTGGAAGGGGGTGCGGCCTTACCCGCCCGAGAGTAGGGGGCAATGCTAGGCTGAGTCTAACCAGCTTGAGGAATGGGTCCACTATTGACGAGCCGAGCCCGATTTTGGCAGGCGGATAGTTAGGTCTTTTTCACTCACCTTATTGCGCGCGATGGGGCGGCAATCTGGCTTGGAGTGTACTAGACCCCGATGATATTTCAGATTTTGAGCTGTACCGATATGTGGACTTAGATGAAGATTTGTATGCTTGAGTTGCATTTCGGATTGCATGGCCTTGGTATGGCCGACATTATCTTTTGCACCGCATGGCCTTGGTACGGATATGGTATTCTTGGCATTCATCATCATGTTCCGCATTACTCTGATACTGCATAACTGCATTACCACCTTGAGCATACACTTTCACCACCCTCTAAGCTTTCTATAAGCTTATGCACGACCGTTGTGTGCAGGTGACGTTAGATCGCAGCAGCGCTGAGGCTTGAGCTCGTAGCAAATCTTTTTTTGGAGTTTTTGTTCATCTTCATTGTATTTCCCTTTATGCTCATTGTATTTGCAAAGTTTTTGATCATAGTGAAAATGTGATGGAGTTTTTGGTTGTTGTTTGTGGGTTATGCCTTTGGTTATGCTTATTACAAATCAATCTGATGTTGAAAATCTTCCTTATAGCATCCCAGGATCGGAACCTGGCAAATAGGTACTGGGAGCCGAGAATGGGGTTCTATGGAGGCTGTCGGTGCCGAATTCGGCGATCGGGGATTTTGTGAGCCCGGTTTCTGAGTTTGGGGCGTGACAACAATGACCCACATTCAATGTTGTCAAATAGCATATGTGATCGTGTGCGATTGCAGATGCATGTGTGCATATGCGATCGCACAATCGCGTATGCGGTCGCATATATATATATATATATATATATATATATATTTCGCATTTTTTCAAAAAATAAAAAAAATAAAAAAATCAAGAAAAAAATCAGAAAAATCAAAATAAATTATTATATATCATTGGGGACATGAAATACATTTAATTTAAGTAAAAATAAAATAAAACCAATTACATACGTTTGATAATTAATGATACATTTACAAATTACAATATAGTTAACTTCTTAACAATTAACATTTTACATTTAACAAATATGAAATATGATTCTATGAAATATCCATGTGGAACATTCAACACTACATGATATATAATATTAATATATCAAGTTATCAACAATCAACAACATCAACATCAACACACTTAGACTTTAGCAAATATTAAACAAAATTAAGAAGTTATGTATTTATTATTTATCTAATCAATAATCATTAATCATATACATTGATCTAGTAGCCATTATGGCATATCATCACCAGGTCCACCACCACCACCGCCATCATCATCATCATTCGAGTCATCTCCTTCTTCTACATACACTTCTTCTTCTTCCGTTTCTTTATCATCTGTATGTACTAATACTTCATCAACATCCAATGGTGGATGATCTTGAGCTTGATCATCATTATCACCTTCTCCTTCTTCAATCTCCTCAATCTCATAAACGGGTTGACAACTACTACTTGTCCCCTATATCCCCTCCCGTCCTTCGCCTTTGAGTGGTACTACTACCTTCACTAGGTGTGGATCTGTATGCGGCATCTTCAAGTTGTGCCTATGTCAGCTCCTCTCCAGCAAATACCGGGTTCTCTGTCTCTATGAGCCACTCGTTATCTACATCCAACTCATCTAAGTAGATAGGGTCAAAGAAACTAGGCTTTTCTTTCCTACTTTGGAATCGTTCTCGCAATTTTTGATTGTATTGAACGAAAAGCAAGTCGTTGAGGTTTTGTTTTTGCTCAAGGCAATTCCTTTTCTTGGTATGAATCTGTAAGAAAGAAAGCGCATTTGACATTGGCTATTTAGGTAATTAATTTAGCTTAGGTACTAAAAAATTAAAGTTTACAAAAAAATAATTACTAAACAGTCTAAACTTACCGCCTCGAACGTGCTCCAATTGCGCTCGCAACCACTGACAGAACACGTGAGTCCAAGAATCTTCATAGCCAGCTTATTTAGAGCTGGATCCTTCCTGTTCGAATCCACTCCATAGGCGGCCCACCAGTCAGCTGAGAAAAATAATTTAAGTATAGGTTAGAGTCTTAGTCTCTTAGAGACACTTTGTAAAAAACTTTTTGTAAGAGTTCAGTACACAGTTAACAGTACACTAACATTCATTCATAGAAGTACTTACTATGTAATTTCATTGTCCAATGTCTCATTACGATATCCCTTGAGAATATCCCTTCACTCTTTGTGTAAAAGTCTAGCAAAGTTGAGATCTTGTCTTGTTCTCCTCTATCTAGAATCATTCTTTTCAAGACATCAATAAATCTAACCATATCTATAGTTAGTGCTTCTGCTGGATCAGCAGAAGCGAATAAACAGGCCAGGTTAAGGATGTAAGCAGTCGAATACAATGGGGATGACATTTGGCTACCCTATCTTCTATATATAATATCTAAAATTGGCTTGTAATCATGGTCTCTATAGTTAAAATGGTCCATGATCTTATTTTTTGCCCTCTCCATCGTATCATATATGTGGCCCATTGCGGACTTCTCATCCCAGTCCACCAATTGCAACACAGTGACTAAGGGCTCGAATGATTTTAGTGCCTTTACCACTTGAGTCCAAAAACTTTGAGAAAAAATTGTTTGTTGAACCCATTTTCCTTCAGCCTTCTTTGAATAAGGCCCACTTGTAAAATCAGCCAACACTACTATATAGCCTTTATAGTGTTAAAAAGGCTGTAGTGAAATGGGTGACTGCTGGATGTAGCAAGTTACCCCCAATGTGTTTTCTCATTCGACTAAGAAGAAGAGCGTGTTTGTACATAAAATTTGTGATTCTGCTAGCCCTTGCAATTACATTTATAAATAATCTACCCATATCTTCTAACATAAATCAATACAATGGACCGCACAGGGGGTCTAAAATAAACATCGCCTCTTCTCCATGAGAAGGCGACCGACCATTACATATGAGGCTGTGTTATCTGTAATTACTTGTACAACATAGTCCTCACTTATTTCTTCAACTACATTATCTAGTAAGTTAAAACAAATATTCTCCTACGTGTGAATGGCCTGACGCATCCACTGACTTTAAAAACATTGTCGCAGCTGGACAATTTACCAAAAAGTTAATGAGAGACTGACTGGATCTATCGGTCCATCCATCGGCCATTAGTGAACAACTATATATTTTTCATGATTCCCTATATTCAGCTATGAAAGATTATGTATATTTAATTTCAGTTTTTAGGTATGTTTACCTCATTTCATGATATGAAGGAGGTTTAAGCCCAGGTCCAAATTGACCTATAGCCTCAACCATTACTTTGAAGCTTTTCGATTTAACGGCGTTAAAAGTAATGCCAGTTTGGTAAAACCACTTAACAATATATTGAATTGTAGTTTTCTTATCTTTTTGTTTATACCGGTTCTCTAAAGTTGTTTGAGTCGGCCCTTTCCCTCTACCTCTTTGGTCGATCACATCCTCGGGGTGTGGTCTACACCATCTATCCATGGGCCCATGCCCTCGGGCTCTTTTCGATGGTTGTACTCGTGGTCTAGACTGACCTGTCAAAGTAGGTGGAGTGGGACTAGCTTCATCTACATTAACTACATTTATATCTTCATATGCATCTTATTCTCGATATTCCTCTTGACGTAGGGCACTATCGCATTTCTTTCTTGATTATTTTTTCATATATTCCACGATCTCCCTTTATATTTCTGGAGTAATTTTATCGCATACTTTTGTATTTGACCCCCGTAAATATGCAAGGTGTTGCTTGTGCCATGCAATGCCACCGGAACTCACATACCCACATAACTCACATACTATGTGAGTCTTTTCAGTAGTATTACGGTAGTGCCCATACTTCCAACCCGGGTCATTTGACTTGGGCTTCAAAGAGGAAGATTGGGAAGAAGACATTATGATAGTGGATGGTGGTGTATGTATTATTGATTGCCACTTGCTAGTATCCTAATTCCTAGTACTAAAAAGTAACTAGCTAGCTACTAACTAGAAACTAGAAAGTAAATAACAAATAAAAAGAAAACTAAAGTAAGAGACTAAGAACTAAGAAGTAAGATCTACGAGAGTAAGTAAGAGTAAAGATCTTAAAGAGATGGGACTTGGGGGGGGGGGGAGAGAGAGAGAGAGAGAGAGAGAGAGAGAGAGAGAGAGAGAGAGAGTTACACTTACACACGCACACACTTACACACTTACAGTTGTATAAAGGGAGAAGAAGATGGAGAGAGAGAGAGAGTTGAGTTACACACTTACACTTGTAGAAAGGGAGAAGAAGAGGGAAAAGAAAATGAGAAAAAGAGAGAGAGTTGAGTAAGTTACACTTGTAGAAAGAGAGAGAGAGAGAGAGAGAGAGAGAGAGAGAGAGAGATTTACACAAACAAAATTAGAATTATGAATCTAAAAGAGGTTCCAACTTCCAACTTTCAACTTCCAAATTCTTGTCTAAGTTGTCTTCTCTTGATCTCTTCACCTTTACCTCTTGACTTGAGTACTATTGATCTTGAATTCTTGTTGTAAGTTTGTAACTTGTACTTGTAACTTGTAAGTTGTAAGATGTAATTTGTAAGTTGTAACTTCAAACTTGTAAGTTGTAAGTTGTAACAACTAACAACTAACAAAGTAACAAATCAATTAACAAACAAACTAAAAATAAAATAAAATGATAGAAGTTGTTAGAATTAGAAACTTAGAAGTTAGAACTTAGAAAACTTAGAACTTGGATATTATGAAATATGAAACTCTAAATGAAAATGAGATAGAAAGAGAGATAGAAAGAGAGAGTGATGTTATGTATGTTCCCTATAGAAAGAGAGATAGAAAGAGAGAGTGATGTTATGTATGTTCCCTTGATTGAACTAGAAAGTAGAAACTGGAAAGAGAGTTCAATCAATTCAGTGGATGGGGATTGGAGAGGAGTCTTGACTCTTGAATCTTGATTCTTGAATTTGGATGTATCATGTATCTTAGATTCTTAATTCTTGATTCTTATACCCTTCCTTAATTCTTGATTCTTGAAAGTTGAAAGAAAAGAAAAGAAATATGGAAATGGAATATGCATGGAGAGGAGTGGATGTGTAGATTGTAGAGTGCTTAAAAGTAGAATTAGAAATATGTAAGAGAGGATGTCGTAAGAGAAATAGAGAATAGAGAGAGAGAGAGAGTTTGAGCTTTTTTTTGTACGTAGGAATGCTTAGAATACATATTTATAGAGAAAAAATCTGGATTTAAAAAAAATGGTCAAAAAATGATCAGAAATCTGACCATTGGCCATTATGCAATCGCATATGTAGTATGCGATCGCATACATCGCATATGCGATCGCATATGCTGGCACATGTGGCATATGCAATCATATATGTGTAGGGATCGCATATGCCATAGCCGCATATGCGATCTCCCCAAAAATATGCGCATATGCGATCGCACATGACAATACTACCCACATTTAACCTGAAAACTCACAACTGGTAGTCCTAGTTTTGTTCGACCACCGTCATTTTTGGCCTATAACCTATCCACATCAACATTATTGACCCTGCTTGTTTTCCATGCGTACCACAGGGAGGATTGAATTAAACTTCGGTGACAAATGAGCTCCATTATAGCAATTTATAGAATGTTAGTTTACTTTTCCGGTTCTTTGCCACTTTTATGATGTGGGCATGATAGAATTTCTTGACTCGATTCTTTGCTCTCTCTCTCTCTCTCTCTCTCTTCTTTTATTCACCTTTTTTGGTCATGTGGGCATGCTCGAATTTATGGACTTCAGATCATTTTCTTGTTGTTTTACCATTATGTTGATACAGTCATGATTGGATTATATGATTTTAGTCCAATCTCTGCTCTTTTTCTTTTTGCCATTTTATGTATGTGTGATTGAATTTTATGATTCCAATGCAGTTATGTTCTCTTTCCATTTGTATTGTGGATATTATTTTCAGGGTGGGAAGGTTGAAAAGCATAATGAGCATATTCATTTCATGTCTACCCCAAACCTGCAGTTTGTACAGAATGGGATTTTTTTTCACTTATCCTTAGGAACGTCTAAAAATTTGTAGTTGTTGGATTTGTTGTTAGATGGTTAGATGTTGATGAAAGGATTTAATTTTATGGCAGGATGATTATGTGGCGCCCGATGACGAAGAATATGAGGAGAAGATGAAGAAAGAAAATATATCATTTTTCTTTTTTAGAAACGCAAGTTAAACATCTTTTTAGATTGGTTTAAACACCTATTTCTCTAAATTTTTATTTATATATCTATTTTTAAAATTCAGATATACAGATTTAAAATTCAAATATGAGACCATATTGTAATTTTTATCAGGGAATGTACTAGTAAGAGGCACCATTATTATAATTTTTATTAAAAAATAAAAATAATGGCTATGGCTTTTAACCGTAGCTCATTATCTAGAAACCATAGTTGTTGCTAGCTTCAGCATATTGCTACGGTTCTTGTTTTACTTTTTGCTACAAATATAATCCATAGCTGTATAAGCGTGTAGGTACAGATACTATAGCTACGGATTAAATCCTTAGCCACTAATTCTCTGGCTAGCCATATCTTTGAGACCTACAGCTATGGTTCCAATTACTACAGATGTGCTATGGACTATAACCATAGCTATAGGTCTTTAGCCACGGTTTTATCCATAGCCTTTGCCCCTTTTTCTGGTAGTAGATGAGGGCTGAAGCAGTGGAGCGAGATGTAGATTTAGGGAGGGGAATTGGAATGCTAATAGATCTGATCCAGTGGAAAACATTGGCAATTACTCTAGCAGTAGTAATCATGGAGCCCTCCATGCGAGCTACATTTCTCGCAGCCCAGAGTTCCCAGAAGGTCAGTAGTGGCGTGAGGCCTCTAAGGGATTGGAAATGGTCAGCAAAGGGAGAAGACGCCCACTAGAGGGAAGCCCTACCTAAGGCTGAATGGTGGGAAATGAAGGGGAGGATGTGGAACATCGATCTGAGACTCGCCCAAACCTTAACTACCAGGTCACCCGAGGAAAAGATATGGTCCAACGACTCGATGCCCGGCTGAAGCGGGGAGGGGCAGCAGTCACATATGGATGCCAAGATGATGCCTTTGGCCTAGATTCTGATGTCCACGGGGAGAGGCATGAAGAAAGATTTTTCAGGAAAGGAGGGAGATCTTAGGAGGGAGGAGCGGGTGGCAAATCCATTTGGACTAAGGCTAAATCGGGTTTTTAGATCGGGAGCACCTCCAAGTTGAAGCAATGCTGAATTCTCTTGTTGGGGTGTGACACTAAACTTGGATATCATATGAGAGGGAGGTGCAAAATGCTTCAGCAGATATGTGATCGATCACTACTTAGGGGAGTAGAGATTACACGCTTGGGAGGTGACGCCAACCTAGGGGTCCAATCCAGTCGTGCACATGATGGGGAAGTTGGGTTAGCTGGGTAGGGGACTGGAACACCCAGTTCTACAGCGGACCTAATCCAGTCTAGTTTGACTCCCAAAAATTGTAGGCACCTCGACCTATAAGCCAGTGGGAGTGGGTAAAGATGGAAAACAAGAGCTTGAAGATGTTTTTCCATAGAGGAGAGGTGGAGGGGATGACTGAGCCTGCAATGATCAAATCTTTGGAGTATTTTTCAACAATGAAGGAGGCCTAGCAGCCATCTTTGCCTCTGCACCTGATTGTCTAGGCCATTTTAAGTCTTAAAGCCTTCATGATGCTACTTAGGCTCTTAACCCCCAGGCCACCTTCCGATTTGGTCTTGCAAATGACCTTCCAATTGGTCCAGTGGCAGTGCTTAGTGTTGTCATCCCAGCCCTGAAAGAAGTTAGAAAATGATTTTTACATCTCACTTAGAAGACCTGTTGGGATATCTGTAGCTGCCATGGAGTGGACCGGGATACTGGATAGCACGTGGTTGATGAGAGTGAGACGGCCCGCTTGTGATGAAATTCTTCTCTTCCATCCAGAAATGCAAGGGGTTATTTTTTTGATGATGTGCTGGAAATAGGCCTTGCGCGGTCTCCCCTAGAAGATAGGAAGGCCCATATATGTGAAGGGGATAGCCCCTTTGTTGAAGCCCAAGATGCGCTAGATCGCTCTAGATCTTGAAGCCAAATGGTTAGCTAAGAGAGTGAAGAAACTCTTGTGAGTGTTGATATTCATGCTGGAGGATGATAGGTATAGGTTAAGGAATGACTTGATAATGCGAAGGGAGTCACAACTAGTATTGGCCAGAAGGACCGTGTCATTTGTGAAAAGGAGGTGGGAGATGGGCGGTAGTTCTTGCGTGAATAAAAGGGGCAACAGAAACCTCTAACAATCAGCTACCTAAAGCCTCTGCTGAGGGCCTCAGCCGCTATGATGAGAAGAGCAGGGGAGATGGGGTCGCCTTGGCGGAGGCCTCAAGAGGACTTGAAGAAGCCTCCGGGTTCACCGTTAATGAGATTGGAGAACTAAGAATTCGACCAGCATTTCTCAATCAAAGAAAACCAAGGCACGTTAAAACCGAATCTCCGCAGGACGACTTTAAGAAACCCCTAGTCAAGCCTATCATAAGCTTCTCCATATCGAGCTTAATGACAATGTTGCCACCTCTAACTTTGCGGTCGATGTTCTGAAAGATTTCTTGAGCTAGTTTGCAATTTTCTGATATAGATCTCCTTTGGACAAAGGCACCCTGTTGAACAGAAAAAATTTTTGGAATGATTCTACCAAGTTTGTTAGTGATTTAGCAAAAATTTTATATACACAATTATAAAGACTAATACGGTGAAGGTCTGAAAATTTATCTGGAAATGGGGTTTTGGGAATGAGGTAGAGAGGGGTTGAGGAGAATGCCCGAGGGATAGTACCACCATTGAACAGGGAGCGAGTAGCATCCAGGAGATCAGGGCCTTCAACCTCCCAACAGGATTGAAAGAAAGCCTTTGAGAGGCTGTACGGGCATGGGGCACCATCGACAGGGATCCCGCTGACTGCCACATGAAGCTCTTCAAGGGATGGAACAACCAACAAGGAGAAGTTATCTTTGATTGAGAGCAGGGAGGGAATAATGTCCAGCAGCTGCGTGTGAATGGGAGTGGGATCGACATTCCTGAGCTTGGAGTAGAAGGTGATCGCTACTTGTTTGATCGCAGCATGGTTTGAGAATACTGCACCTTCCTCCAATTTGATATTGGAGATGACTGATCTCTTAGCGCATTTCGAAGCAACATTGTGGAAGAACTTTGTGTTACAGTCACCTTCCTTGAGCCAACTGTTTTTGGATTTCTGTTTCCAGAAAACTTCTTCGCAGAGCTGGAAATGGGCAAGCTTGTCTGAGGCTGCTTGTAGATGCTGTTGGGTGATAGGGTCATCAGATTGCTAGGTTGCAGATTTCGCGATAATAAGATCTTCTTTTGCCTTTTTCAAGTTGAGGAAGATATTACACGATACTTTTTCCAGATTTTAAGGGCAGCCCTGATGTTCTTGATTTTGCTCTAGAGAATGAGCATCGGGTCCCCCACTATGTCGGAATACCAAGCCCTACGAATAAGATCTTAGAAGTCTTCATGGAGGCACCACATGTGCTGGAACCTGAATTGCTTTGGGGGTGACCTCATTTGATTGGGGAAGGAGAGGAGAAGAGGGGCGTGATCTAAGTGCAATATGGGTAAATACTTGACCTGAAATGAGGGGAAGCTATTTGTCTGGGAGGAGTTGTAGCAAATTCTGTCAAGTCTGGCCCAGACTCTTGCTTGGCCCCTCTGGTTGTTGGACCAGGTAAAACTGTTTCTTGAGAATCCTGCATCGATGAGGCCTGCAGTGTTAAGAGAGGCGATAAATTCCACTGAAGCTTGAGCGTCAAAAGAGCCTGAGCCCCTCCTTTTAGATGGAGAAAGAACCACATTGAAATCACCCGTGATTAGCCAAGGAGTGGAGCAATTTGTGGCCAGTTGATCCGGTTGATCCCATAGTCATCTGCAAAGAATTTTTGAGCATTTAGCATACATGAAGGATGCTAGAATGGTTTCTGATTTGCCCTGGAAGCCAACCACGAAGGAGATCATCTGGTTTAAGGCTATAATATGATTTACAAAGATAAACGAGCAATGGTAGATCCATACTTCTCCTCCCTCAAAGCATTGGATTGGGAGCAGTGGAATTCGAGCTTAAGATCCGTGCGCACTCGTTTAGAGTTAACGAGCATAGGTTCAAGGATGACTATGATAGCCGGCTTGAATTAAGAGATAAGGAGTTTTAGGTATCTGATGGTGGCATCATTTCCCACCCTGCGAGCATTCCAGATAAGCCAATTATCCATGGGGAGTGCTCTCGGAAGTGGTCTCACAGCTTTTCATTCTTCTTAGCCTACCATTCCAGCTACCATCCAGGGCTAAGATACTGGGTTTTGAGTTGAGTGCCTTGACCTTTACTCGGCCAATTGATTATCTATTTGCACTTGGTGGGTTGGACTGGGATTTGGCCCCTTGAGTTTTCAGTGGTTTTTTTGGGAGAGGCTTGGACAGGGAGAATGGGGGGCATGTTGGCCAATAAAGGTTCTAACTAGGAGGGGGGGCCTAACATGGGTTGGGGTAGCCCAGTGAAATTGACGATCAAAGGGGAGGGGTTGGATCCTTTGTTAGACAGAGAAAGGCAGGGGTTGATGTTAGATGGGTGGTGGATGTTATTAAAGAAAGGGGAGAGGTCGACAAAGAGTTTCATACCTTTTATAGCCTCGCTTCTGAAGGGAGTAGAGAGAGGTAGGGAGTGCCATAGTGCAAAGTTAGTGACACCTGCTGGAAGGGGGCTTCTCTGACTGAGGGGTTTATTGCCTGTTGAGAGGGCTCTATGGATTGACAAAGAGCCAGAGAGTATTTTGAATCAAAGGAGGAGATTGGGCTAATCCATATAGGGTACGGGGGTAGATAGGATAGACTCAGATATAGCTAGAGCTGGTGGTGAGGGAATGATGGGTGGTCATGCAATGGGCATGACTAGTTGTTGGGTTTCAGGGACTATATCGCAGACGGTTGGAGAGCATGAGATGGGCGGCTGATCAAAGATTGGATGGTATGGGACTGGCGGCAAGATAGAGGGAGGGGATTCAATGGGATTATGGGCTATAGCTAGGGCTGGATTAGGGGCTATATTAATGGCTGGATTAGGGCCTATGGTAGGGATTGGATCAGGAGCTAGAAGAGGGAGGAGTGCTAGGGGCTGCTCTGGGACCAACTCTGGAGGGATTATAGGGGTATCTGACCTTAGAAACGAAATGGGTAACTGATCTATAGCCATAATTGAAGTACCTACAAGGGAATCAGGCATAGGGTTCTCTGTGGCAATATTACAAATAAGTTGCAGTGGTACAAAGAGAATACCCTATAAATTGTGGCCAGACTTCCTGGTCCCTGGAGGAGGTTCTGCATTGGATGTTTGAGGAGGATCCGGAGGCCAAAATAGATGCCTAAAGACTTGCTCTACCCATTATCGAGTGGAGATTAGTTGGGATCCCAACTGCCCTGCACGAAGATTGCCTTCAACAGGGAAGGTGGAGGGATATTCAATAGTACCCCAGATCAGGTATTTAACCCCTTTAACAATCAGACTTTGAAGCTTGTTAGTGTCCATACTTGGCTAAGGGATGACCCTGACCCTAGCTCCGATTTGGACGAATCCCATAACCGAGCATTTGTCCACTTCTATCACCTTGCCGAAGGTACTCTCCAAACCGATGAAAACTGATTCCAGCTAGGCGTGCACAGGAATCCCGTAGAGAGTAACCCATAACACCTTGTCGGAGGGTGTTGAGGAATGGCTCTAGGCTTTGACCTTAGAGAGACCCATCTTGGCGTGCAGGGAGCTATTTAAGAAGAAATGGGTAACTTCGAGCTTAGATTTGAAGTTGACGAGGAAGCGGTCCATTGCTATTCTGGCAACATCTATGGCGGATGCAGCGAAGTTCAAGTCCACGAGAGCTTGGAAGAGATGAATCATGGGGACGTCTTTGTCTAGAGCATGTCCCACAAGGGCAAGCCCTAGTTGCTTCAGTTTAGACTCCACTTGGGCACCATTCGCCATGAAAGAGGTTTTATCAGCTCGCTGCTGCTGTGAGGGGTTTCTAATTTCCCAAACAGGGGAAAGGAGGCCCTATTTCTCCCTGCCATAAATGTCTGGTTCTAAAAATCTGTTTTGGGGTTTTGAGAGGAGTTCGGAGCATCCTGTATTTGGGTGGGGAAGAAGCCTTTTTGGAGTTGGCCAACGTGACCGTGATGATGCGGCCGTCCACACGTTTCCCATGGAGAATCCTTATTGCTGTATAAACGTCCGCAACATAGTGGAATCTGACGAATCTGAAACCCCGATGACAATTGTGCATGTCATCCCATGGGGCGGAAACATCAGGTATCTTCCCATATTTACCGAAAATCCTATGGAGGTCCTCCTCTGAAGTATCAAATGTCATGTTGCTGACAAAGAAGCTAAAACCAGGAGCTCCTGCTCCTCCTCTTCCACCCATCCCCCACATGAAGCGGGCTACATGGGCTGAGGTTTGCAAACTGTATGAGGAAGAGGCGTGAATTAGCGATTTGGAGAAGATGAATCTTGCTCTCATATCCTTCTCTTATTACGTTTCTATTTTTAACCGTTCCTCTTCTTTCAGCCAAGCTCTATTATTCTTGGTTATGGCTTATTCTTTGACCACGCATTAAGCTTTTATTTTTCCGGATGCATTACTTTGGTCATTTGATAACATTCCATAAAAGGTACTCAAGGTATATTTTAGAAAATCTTTTCATACACTTATTATTATTATTATTATTCCCGACACACTCAGGCCTAGTGGAATTTCACCACCTATGAGTACTCGGACCCTTGACCGGGTGTTGAAACTCTTGAGAGTCTACCACCCCAGCAAGAGTAAAGACCCTTTCATACGCACGCTTCTTATCTATCATCTATCGTGATATACCATATGTCACTCTTCTATTGGACTTTCGGTATTAAAAAAAATGCTACTTATTGACCCATTGAGTACTGACATTTGCCTACTGTATGTGTTGTTCCGCCTAATTTTCATATCTGGTGATCATCATGGTATTGCCCACCTTCGGTACGAGAGCATATGTAACTGTTAGGTCGGAAAAAAAAATGGTTGTATCACAAGTCATTACTCATGATTAACCCTCCATATTTGATCATTTGTCATTAGAAAAGAAACTCCGCTGTATGTAGCAGGGAGTGCGTAGACACACATATCTTAAATAACTTGATAACAGACAATACTTAAACAGTGCAAATTACATAATGCAGAGGGTCCAACCGCAGATACCATATGAGGTCTCATTCCCACCATCCGATGACATAGGTGTGATCAATCTGAGCCATTGGTTAGGTAAGGGCTCTGTGAATGTCCTATACTAAAAATCAGGGGAGCCCACTTATCAAGTGAGCCACGCATGTATATTGAATTTGGAATATTTTTCGACCATTGATTGTAGCAACCTTTTTTTATTCTCATACAAATTCGATCAAGAACATGCTTACTGTGTAAACCAGCTGATAAATGGCCCCGATCTCTAAACTGCCTTTCATCCAACAGTGGGAACATAGGCAGTGCATGTACACATCGGGCCTTACATTATATCGAAACCCTATGAACACAATCATAAAGAAAGTGGTTTACATTACAACACGCCCAACACTAATCAAACATGAAAGCATACAAGAATACAAAGAGAGTTGGAGAACAGTGAAATGCCCCCCTAAATAGATATTGGGAACGTCAGACCATAACATTTCAACTTTTCTTCCGTGATCCGATCCAACCGTTCAATCATTTGAGTAGTAAGATAATTGGAAGAATCACCAACCCCACCTCGCCTAAACAAATGACTATTCTCGAACTTATACTGGTCCTTCCCCATATGAGTCTTTCCGGTCTTGTTCACGTCCAAATTGCTCAAATTCTCGAAACTACACAACCTTAATATATCATGAAGCACGCCTCCTCTATCCTCCTCAGTTGTAAAAGGGCATCCTATAAACTCCGCCAACCTTTTCAACAAAACCAACGGCTCTCTTTTCAAATTCTCGTAATTAAGAAACATTACCTTCTCAGGACATTTTAAGCTTGCCTTCCAATACCCCAATACATGGTCCCAGAAGGGACCACGCCATGAAATACCTGCACAGAAAAGGTCAAATACATCTTCGAGTGAGATCGGTGATTGAGTCTCAGGTCTCATCTTGTTTGAGAAATGCCAAAGAGAAATGAACACATCTCTAAGATTTCTACAAAGATAGATAATTCTGCAGTTAGAGTCCTTAATGGATTGTGGCAATGACGTGTAAGGTACATGCGTGGAAAAGAGACGAGGGGAGCCAGTGCATTCAAGATCAGGAGTTTGTTTGTTTGCATAATAGTCCCATCTCCAGGAAAGGTACGAGTTTGTGGGGATTGTTGGAGAGCAAAGGGTGCTGGGGACATGGGTAGCAGCCCCGGTTCATGATAGCAAATGCGAGTGCCTTGAGCCATGTAGTGCCTGATTTGGGAATGGTGGCCAATAGTAAATCGTTGTCGCCAGCTTGGAAGTGCTGTTGACATGCAATTGTTCCCAGTAGAAACCATTTGGTGTACCAAAAACCTTGGTATTGATAGAGACGATGCGGCTATGAGTTTGTCGTTGGAAGGGAGGAGAGTAATTCTTTGCATTCATGGCTTAGTCCTTCTTTCTCTTCTTGTGGAGTAGGGGGTGTTTGGGACGTGGCCATGTGGATCGAATGCTCCTCAATGGTTGGTAATGGATGCTGGGATTTCAAAGAAAGAGATTTTGTGGTATATACGGCCGCCTAGGTTTTGCACTACTATAAGAAAACAATCCTATTTCTAAAATGATTTATAAAAGCCACCTAAGCTTCCACTTTTACTCATTTTGGCACCTACGGTCTGATGTTATTGAGTATAATATATTATATTTTATAAATGACAAAAATGCCTTTTCATATTTTATGCCATACGTGTTTTATCCACGCCGTACGTTCATTTTGTCATATCATTTTTGGGCATGGGACCAAAAATGAGGCAGATCCAAATTTCAGATGGAGTCATTGAATGCCTACTATTAAAAATCCCCAAGCCCGATCGTAATGCCCACTATTGTTTTTGGAAGTTTTAAATGGTCAATCACCATTAATATTACTTGTGGTGTGGTTCGCTTAGGATTTAGAATTCTTTTTGCCTTGGACTCATGCTCTGAATGATCTAGCATAATGGATGGACAGCATAGATATGCAATAGATACATCAAGGTGGGCACCATGTTCACGGCCAAACGAAATTTATACTGTTTTTTATTTAAATCGGAATCCAAAGAATAGAAGTAGGCTCTCAGGTGGGCGCACCATAATGTCCATGTCAAATCCATCCCGAGCACCAAGTGAGTCATCATAAATTACCCACATGGCACAAAAATCATGGTGGTCCTTTAATTATTGAGCCAAACAAACAAGTAACAGTTAGGATTGAGAAGGCCAACCCTTGATTTTTATGAAGTACAATGTGCCGGTTATATAAAATCTAATCCTTCCATAAGGTAACCCACTAAAATTCATGTATAAGGGCAAAAAATCGGGTCTAACCGTGATTAAGTTGGGACACACAAATAGAAACTGTTTTGACGGTAAGAGTTGCTCTGTATTATGTTCAATCGTGTGGTCTCTAGAGTTAGAGATGGGCAGTAGATTTAGCCACTGAGCTTAAGATGGGGATGATAAAGTGGTGGTCCAGGTGAATTTCACATGCATATAAGGGTGGACCACCTAAATTTTGATGTCATGCCAAAAGGACGCTGATGGCATACGTCCTATTCGAAAGCAGGCATACGTCCTATTCGAAAGCTGGCATTTGGTTCGTCGGACAACCACGATGTATGTGTATTAACCACACCGTCCCTCTATTTTGGATCATTATTTCAGGGTGTTGTCCTAACATGAGGTAAATCTAAATCGAAGTGGAACACACCACTGAAAAGTGAAAAACTCCTCAGGTTTACTGTAGTAATTATTTTAGCCCACACCGTTTCGGATGAAGCTGATATTTGTGCTTCCCTTCATCTAGGTCTGCATGACATAGTTTACTCTTGCCCGGGAGTTGTGGTCAAGGGTTCGAGTACCCATAGGTGGTGAAATTCCACCAGCGTGAGTGTGTGGGGTGTGTAAAAAAATAAAAATAAAAATAAACATTACGGTGGTGGCCCCATGCTTACACAAATAAAAATAAAAATAAACATTATAGTGGCCCCATGCAGTTTTTAATGGTGGACGTTTACTGGTCATTATTTCTCCTTTGTGAGGTCCACTTGATATTTGGATTTCTTCATTTTCTAGCGCATACTCTAAAATAGTGATCCACAAAGGATGAATGGTTTGGATCAAACACATATTAATGTGCATAGCATAGTCCATTCTACATGTGGATTCCACACCTTTCACTATCACTGGTATGACACAGCTATATTCATTTAAAATAAAGGGTAAAATTGTCTTTTTATGAGATAGCGTGTTAAGTTGCTACAATCTATTAGTCAAAATTATACAAGACAGTTGAAAACCGTATTTTGAAATATTAGGCAGGCTTTGATCAAAAAGGTTAAAAGAAGCTTGTTTTTAATGATAGCCTAAAGTAATGGGCCGTAGGGCCAAAACTCTTGAAGAAAACCCTCTTGTGTGGATAATATATATAAAGGCTAGACGAATTGCATGTTATGGACATCTCTTCAATGGTGGCGAAGTGTTGACCATGGTTCGATAATTGATGCCATGTATGGTACCACAGGTCTAAAACTCATTAAGTTTACATGAATTGGGTCAAGTCAACTTGACTAGGCAATAAATCAAGGCGAGTTAGTGAGTAACTTGCTTGTTAGTGTACTCTGCCAAGTTTCTCATACACTTCACAAGTCCACAAGCTAACTAGGTCAACTCGATCCGGCCCAGCATGACTTGAGTTGTATCCTTGTTGGGGTTTGTGTTGTGGAATTACACAGATTTAGATATGGGATAGCAATCAAAGAGCACCAAGCAATCACAAGAGAACACAAAGATTTAACATGAAAAAACTCATGTGGGAAAAAACTACGGCACAAAGCGACAGAATTCTACAATGAGAATAGAAATTACAAAGAGAAAGGACTTACCCGATTCGAACAACCTCGAATCTCACCCTTGCTATACCCTTTAGAAACCCTAAAACCCTTTAAGGAACCCTTGGAACCCCTTTAGAAAACCTTAACATTCCTTAGAATGGCCCTAAGGACTCCAATTTATAAATGGGGAAACCCCACTTATGCACCTCCCTAGAAACCGCCTCAAATTTACGCAGTCCGTGCATAAAATGCGCACCATCTGCGAAGCCTTGACTAGTCGAGCTTGGGCTTTGACTGGTCGAAGGACCCCTTCAACTAGTTGAGCCTGTCCCTCGACTGGTCGAGTGTCCCAGAATTCCTAAATACACCATTGTTGGACTTCGAGTCGAGCAGGCTTCAACCAGTCGAAGGGACCTTCGACTATTCCAGCCAGTACCTTGACTAGTCGAGCAGTGTAGACAAAAAGATTTAAAACATCAGTTTTTATAACAATCTCCACCATGTCTTCAATCTTCAATTATATAGCTTTTTGACCTCTTCTCTTATCTCTGCATCGCATTATAGCTTCAATCAATACTTTTTATGCATATTCTGTCCTTGTTTTACGCCATCGCTAAGTCCAAAGAAGTCGCACAAAACTTGAACTTCTCTACAGGAACGATCTAGGCGAGCATGTCTGTTCGATGAGAATCCACATGCCCAACCACCTTTGCTCCTGTCTTCTCAAAAGATTAAACGTAGTCCTTCGTACCATCTCACCGCTACCTAACATTGCTAGTCGGGGTATTTACTCACAACATCAATAGCTTATGAAATAATCAGTCTAATACAAACCATGGCATGCACTGCTAACCGCATTCGAATAAGGCTTATTAGATATATCCTGCTTTTTCTTATCTGTTTTGGGACATGTCCTGAGGAAAACTTGAGGAGAGATGTATAGGGAACGCTATTCGGCTTTGCCTAGTCCATTACATTCTTGATCAATACCTACACAAGGTATTATACCTGTGATTACCAAAACCTGCTCCTCTTTCAGTCTCAATACCGATAACCATATTTGCAGCCCCCTGATCCTTCATCATGAAATGTCTCACTTAACCGAGTCTTCAGTATATTGATTTCAGACATGTCATAATTGGTGATCTACATGTCATCAGCATACAATTCCTGACTCACCATGAAGGAATCAAACCATTGCCTAAGCAATAGGTCGTGCAACGACCTCCTGCAATTTTTTTCTCAACCCCTTTAACTTTAAACCGCTTTGGTTATTTCATGTAGATTTGCTCTTCCAATTTCCTTTGCAGAAGTGTAGAATCCGCACCCATCCTTTCTAGCTCAAGATCGCATTGGCCAACCAGTGCCAATCACGAATTTAATAGACACCTGCTATACCGTTAGCGCCAATATCTCTGAGAAGCCGATCCCTTCTGATGGGGACATCACGCGCACTCACGTCACCCCCTACGCATGTACGTACGTAGAAGGAGGACCGCACCATCGATCTGGCTCGATGACGACATCCAGGGAGGGCCTCCTAGCTAGAAGTTAAGTTTTGGTTCAGAAAAGTGACCCGATAGTCAAGAAAAGCCCACCATGGGATCTCATGATCGTGGCCCACTCATTGGATTGGTTTTATATTTTAAGTTTTACTTATTGTTATTATTTAGAACATCATGAATGCTTTAGATTTCCTTGTTTAGTTTTTATTTTAGTTTACTTCATCGCCAAGTAATAAGTGTCGCACATGGTGCGAGTTTTTAGGTATAGGATTCTCCCTATAAATAGCCACCCCTTGTAGTTATTTTCATTCATTGAAGTTAATAAAAAATTCCTGCTTTATTTTTCTGCTCTCTTCGTGAGTTGTGGAAGAATTCAAAAGTGGGTGCGAAGCCCTCCCTTTTCGAAGGGCTAACTACCGTGGTGCGAAGCCACATCGATCCCAATTCACCCCCATCTTCCATCATCTTTTTTTTCCATCTTCCCCCACCATCCGTACTTCGAATTTGTCCTTTTGTTGCATCAGATTTCTTCATTACAGAAGGTTTCCAGATTTCGGCCCGCAGGCGAGCTGAAACTTCGGCGGAGCACTACGCACAAATCGTACATCAGATCGAGCTGAGATTTGGTTTTGGAGTCCATCCCTGGCCCACCAGGGCAAAGGTGGCCTTTTTCTAAATAGTGGGCCCCACACAGGTGCGGCCGGGATCACACGCATGTCCGTCTGGGCCATTATTGCTGTCCACACGCGGGATCATCTTTTGACTCAGGTTTTTATCCTCTTTTATCCTCTCATATCCGTTTTTTATGAATTCTAACCCTAGATTACATGATCCCTAATTGATTTGCCCATTTTTATCACCTTAGGGTTCCCTGAATTGAAATTAGGAAATCCCTTAGATTCGGGATTGATTTTTATGCATGAGTAATTGATTTTATTTCCCTTTGACATCATTTGGTTTATAATTTTTATTGGTCCAGTCCTAGCTTGTGTCGGCTTGGACCCGCATAGATTTCCATTTTTTAATTGAATGTTTGGATTTTCATGTGGGACGTGGAATTTGTGTGATTGTTTCTGAATTGGTAGGATTTAAGCCTGAAATCTTACATATCATATTTAATTTTCCATGTCCTGCATCATCTTCTCTTTGAGCATAACCCTTCGCTACTAACCTCGCTATATATCTATGCTATATCCTTCCAAAGATCCACCTGCATCTAACTGCTTCCTGGCCTACTAAAAGCTCCACCAGCTCCCATGTGTCGATCTGGTACAATAAGTCTATCACATCGCCCATAGTCACCTTCCACTTCTCAGCAGTAGGCTCACCTAGAGCCTTCTGAATAGAGGACGGATCCCCTGCGATATTGGAGTCGTCCATATACCTCACTGATATCTTGCGATTATGCTGTATGATTCTTCTCATAGGTGGTTGCTCCACCTATTCTGTATCTCTGTCCGCGTGTCTCAGCCTTCATGCCCTGCCCGCTCATGTGGCCATGCCCAATATGCCATACACGTGCAAATGTGAAATCCGCTACAGCCACTACAGCTCCACTTGTTGAAATGCTCTCGATCAACCTGTAAACATTATCGAGTTGTTGCGCTTTCATGATTACCCGTGCCCCTTTAGATACTTTAAGGACACCATCAATACTTGTGAACCTACACCCTACAGCCTCGAGTGCACCGAAAGAAATCAGGCTCTTCTTCATGTTAGGAACATGCCTCACCCCAGTCAAGGTATGCTCTATCCCATCAAACATCTTGACACGCATCGTACCAACAACCACAATATTACAGGCACTGTTATTGCCTATAAATACATGTCCACCATCGTACTCCCTGTACCTAGTGAACCAACTCTAATGAGGAGTCATGTGAAAGGATGCCCTTGTGTTTAGAATCCACTCACCCTAACGATCACCGTATGAGCATCTGATTGTAGATATAGATAAAATATCACCATCAAATCCACTCGATCCATCTGACGTGGCACCATTGGCCTCCCTGTACAAAGCCTTAGATTCTTCTCTCTTAGATTTAAGATTTGTACAATCTTTCTTCACATGTCCTTCCATCCGACAGTTCCAGCAATTTACCTTTCCTTTGCCCTTGCCCTTAGATTTAGATCTAGATCCTAAAGAACCTGTACCTTGTTTAGAATTCCTACCCATTGTAAGCAGTGCATTAGAAGATATCCCCATGTCGACGTTAAGCTTTCTCATAGCCTTCCCTTGAAAGGCTGAGATAACGGTGTCAATATTTAGGGTTTTATTCGTGGTGCACATTGTGTCCTTGAATGACTCATACGATGCCGAAACAGAATTCAGCAACATATATGTTTGTTCTTCATCTTTCATCACTTCCTCCATATCCAACAATTTGTAAACCAATTTATTGAAGTTGCTAATGTGAGCCTCTAGATCTCTACCCTCTGCCATCTTAAAGTTATACCATTGCCGCTTCAAGTGTAGGCGATTTTCAGAGGATTTTTTTCGCATAGACATCCTCTCACTTTTCCCATAACTTATCCGCAGTTTTCTCCCTCACGACATTGTAGAGAGACATAAATGAATCGATGATAAGGCCTTCTTATCAAGAGTATTCCAATCATCATCAGTCATAGTAGACTTTCGTTCCTCAAGAGCACCATCTTCGCCTTACTTGATTAAGGAATTGATCATCTTAATCTTCCATAACTCAAAATTATTTTTCCATGAGTACTTCTCAATATCATACCTAGTGCTTACCATTATTACTTATCCCTCAGATTCAGATCTGTGCCCCAACGATTGCTCTGATGCCACTTGTTGGGGTTTGTGCTGCAGAATCACAAAGATTTGGATCTTGGATAGCAATTCAAGAGCACCAAGCAATCTCAAGAGACCACAAAGATTTAACACGAAAAAACCCTTGCGGGAAAAAACCATGGTACAAAACGACAAAATTCCACTATGAAAATAGAAATTATAAAGAGAATGGACTCTCCTGATTCGAACAACCTCGAATCTCACCCTTGATACACCCTTTAGGAACCCTAAAACCCTTTTAGGAACCCTTGGAACCCCTTTAAAAAACCTTAACATTCCTGAGAATGGACCTACGGATTCCTATTTATAGATGGGGAAACCCCAATTACGCACTTCCTTAGAAACCGCCTCAAATTTGCGCAGTCCGCGCATAAACCGCATACCATCTGCGTAACCCTTGACTAGTCAAGCCTGGACTTCAGCTGGTGGAAGGACCCCTTCGACTAGTCGAGCCTGTCCCTCAACTGGTCGACCGTCTCGGAATTCTTAAATACATCGTTACTGGGCTTCGAGTCGAGCGGGCTTCAACCAGTCGAAGGGACCTTCGGCTAGTCGAGTCAGTCTAAGGGACCTTCGACTGGTCGAGCAGCGCGGACAGATAGATTTAAGACATCTATTTTTACAACAGTCCTCACCCAGACGCTTGTTAGAGAAACAACACCTCTATCTAATACCTCTACCTATTAAATTTAAATTTAATTTGTTGTAAACTTTTGCAATTCTAATATATGCAATATATTTATTATTATTATAAATGTTGAAAATAAAGTGCTGAATAATAAATAAATCAGGGATCCCAATTGCCTAAGTATTGAGACGTTGAAAATTATAGCGGTTCGGTGTTCCAAATGCTTCGTAGGACAACCTTTACGTAAACGTTTAGGTAGGACAATCTTATTTCACGAATTTCTTTAAAATCAAAATCTCAAACTTTGCAATAGTAAATAAAAATAAATATTACAATCATTCACCACTTAAATAGAAATGAAAATACAACCATTCACCATATAAAAGATTAAAACATTCACCACATAACGTAGAGAATTATAGTGGTTCGGTGTGTCAACAACTGTTCTAAACAGCCAAACCTACTCCACTCTCAAAATTACTCTCTATGTAATCTTAGCTTTCAATATGAAACATAATTTCTCAGGGTCACTTTAAAACCTGATACACTTATGATTTTATCGGGCTATCACAATCAAACCCCTCACTGAGATTTTCATTCTATCTCAGATAAAACCTACATTGATATTTTCTGGCTATCACAGAAAAACCAAATAAAGAATTAAATGTGTACTTATTTTCACTGTAGAAGATATATCAGAAGCTGTAGCCGAAGAACCATTTTTCTTGAATGTCGATTGTTTAATGTTCAGTCAAATAAAAAAGGTCAAGGGTTCTATTAATTTTAGTTAAGTTCAAACCAATGGATACTTGAGTTAATTCTCTTAAATCTCAAAAAAAGAGTAGTATTTACTCTCTTTAGAATCAGAATGAAAGAATTTAAGATTAAAGGAATTAAATAAAAGCTATAAATAATATTTATAAATATTTCATTCAATATCTTGTTAATAACTGGAGCTTCTCTCTCTCTTGCAGAAGAATTTTGATAATAATAATTAATATTTCGAATTAAGAGAGAACCTCAATTTATAGGCAAAGAAGTTGAATCTTCGACTAGCCTGAGGCAGTTTTCAATTAGCCTGAGCAGACCGGATTTTGTTCAACGGATTTCGGATAGCACTGGATAAGATTTATCCAAACTTCGACTAGCCCGAGGACCAGATCGACTACTCGAAGAGCTCTGTTCAATTAGACAAATTTGGTCTTCGACTAGTCGAAGATCCCAAAATTCGAAACGATTTAGTCGTTGGACTTGGAGACAAATTTTCTCGAGCTGGTCGAATTTTAAGCAAACATAAGTATAAAAATCCAATTTAAATAATTTTTGAAAGCACCTAATCCTAAGGTCTTTCTATGGTTTTATACTATTGAGGGTCAAATATTACATATTATCACCTATTTATTACTTGGTTTTATGAACCTGATACTGCTTAATGTCCTATTTTAATCATGTTTGTGTTGCAAGGTGAATTTAAGAGCTTGGATTGAAAAGGATTCTAAAAGCATGAATTTAATGTTCAAGAATCACCAAAGCTAAGGATGGATCTTATAAGACCAAGAATGAAGAATTCAAATGTCAAACATCCAAGAAAACCAAGTGAGGAATGATGAGTATTGAAGACTTGAAGTGAAGAAAAGGAACCCTAAAAATCTGTCTCCTTTGACTAGTTTAAGCCCTTTAACCAGTCGAAGGCTCCTGCTCGACTAGTCGAAGATTCCTCGACTCGAACTCCAGCGATAAAATCCTTTAAATTTTCATCATCCTCGACCAGTCGAAGTTGACCCTCAACCAGTCGAAAGTGACCCTTGACCAGTCAAAGGTTATCCTCGACCAGTCTAAGGTTACGTAGACAGCACACGAACTGCATAAATTTGAGGCAGTTTCTTGATTTTCCCAACTCGGTGGGAAAGTTGGAGTTACAAAACTATAAATAGGAGTCCCTATGATGTTCCTAGGCATCTTCTAGGGTTTGAGGAGTGGAGCAAAGGGTAGAGCCACCGTCCGGGAGTTTTTCTTCTTCTTCCTTAGTTGATCGTTTTATTTTGTTTAAGAGTTCTTAGTTCAATCATGTCTATAGTTGGCTAAACCTCTTAGTTAGGGCTAAGAGGTGAAGCTTGTACTGTGATTGAGATGTTTGCATTGTTTTGATTTATGTTTTCTTGAACTCTCTTGGATTCTAGTTTGATTATGAAGGAATATTTTTAATTTTTAATGGTTTGTTGTGACAAATTACAATAGATCTGTGATAGCTTGAGACATCTTCTTTTCCTGAATTGGGATTGTGAAATTAGGTATTCTTGTTGTTTACCATTGTCTCTTAGGCATAGTAGGATGATGGAATCCTTCCTAACCTTCACAACTCTCTTATGATTGGTTTTGGGATTGGTAAATCTTGTTGTTTGTCTTGTCTCCTGGGCATGGTTGGGTGAAGGAATTACTTCTAAATACCTACAACTCTCATCCATTGATGATTAGATCCTTGAGAAGTTCCGATATATGACAAATCTCTTCTTATCAATTGGATAGGATATGACTTTGATTCCAGTTGTGTCCTCGAATCATGCATGGTAGCTTTCCAATTGCTATTTGTGGATCCTTGACACCCTGTTTACCACCTTTAAATTTATAAGTTTTAATTACCTTATTCAAAATTACCTTCTCAAATATTTTAGATTTAAGTTTTCATCTTCTTCTAGTTCTACTTCTAGTTACTTTCAAAAGACACACAAGTTCAATCCCTATGGATTCGACCTCGGTCTCACCGAGGTTATTAGTGTATCGTGACCCTACACTCGTGGTTGTAAACAAGTTTTTGGCGCTAATGCTGGGGACTAATGGTTCCGTTTTTCTAAGATTAGCTAATTTTGGAATTAGTTTAAGATTAGGATTTTTCTATTTTCTATTTTTAGGATTAGTTTTTTTTTTTAATTATTTTAAAAACTAACTACCTTCTAATTATAGGTTTGGAAACTTTCCTAATTTGTTTTTAGAAACTAACTTTTTTCTCTTTTTAGAAACTTTCTATTTTCTGTTTTTAGAAACTTTTTTTTTTTCATTTTTTAAAACTAATTCACTTTCCTTTTTCTTTTGCAGGGTCCTAGCATAGATCTTCTTCAATCTAGTAACTTCCTTCTAACTTGTCCTCTACTTACTTTTCATATTGCTATAGATTAAGTTCAGGATTAGGGTTTTACCATGTATATGCAAGAGTGGGAACGTCAATATGACAAGCTTGAGAATGTGAGAAATTGTGAAGGGCTGTCAGATGACTATGTTAGAAAACAACCTATGTCCCAAATTTTTTTTGGAAACATCATTGAGAACAAACTGGAATACAATGCTCCATCGGTTCAGAAATCCTTACACGATCATATGCGGAAGAACAATTACACCCCACGGATTAAGAAAACAGTATGCGAGTGTTGGGGTTATCATAACTATGGGAGTGAGAATTATTATCACCCATCATACAAGAAGAAAACAATGAGAGATTATATTATGGGTGATAATATGTATCAATAACCATCAGATTCTCCCACCTATGACCCGTATGACTATAATCAGTGGAAACATTAATGTTGGGAAGATGAACCAACAAGACATCATAATGAACATTCTCTTGGGTGCTCTACCTTTGAAACCCAATTAGAAACGATCCAAGAGGAGTCATTTAAGGGTTACACAAACAATTTTACTGGCATCAGAAGAACGATAGAAGCGCTTGAATCGTGCCTCAATAAGCTAATGGAGGCTAGTTCACCCTAGCCTCAACCCAATCTAATTCTTCATTCCCAACTCCCTACTTATGATTAGTGAAAACATCAAGATTGGGAAGCTAAATCAACAATATAACATAGTGACAATTCTCTTGAGTCCTATACCTCTGAGATCCAACAAGAAACAATCCAAGAGAATTCACTTTAGAATTCTATACAAACTCTAGAGCTCAGTCAGTAAAACACACTCTAGAGATTTTAAGAATTTATAAAAGATATACAACAATGGGGTTCACGTGATGCGAATATGGAGAATACTGAAATTTTGAGTGTGAGGAAAGCGATCCCATTCCACGTGTGAACTACAATGAATTGGAAGATGATGAGTATTGGGATAACAATCATGAATGTATAACTCAAATCCCCCTGGATTCAATCTCAAGTTTGGTCTATATCAATGATAAAGAGGCTCATGAAGTTGCCGACTATAGTGATCTACTCCACCCATCTGACATGGCCAATTTAAATGTTGAGGATGAACCAACTTCAACTAACCCTTCCAACTTTTGTGAGATATGTTTAGATCACTCCACTGAATTAAATGATGATATGATTTGGGAGATGGACGAGTTGCTCAATATGACTCTAGAAGTTGAAACCATCCAGTTGAGGCCACCATCTGAGTTATCAACCCTTAATAATATAATGCCTTTACTGAGTAGTACCGATGAACAGAGTCTTCATATCAATTATTCGCCTGTTGATTTTCAATCTGCCTATGTAAGGCAAGACAAGATACATCTGGTGACGATTTATTCTCACCGTGATGAAGAGTAAGAGATCATGCTTCCATCCACTTCTAGAGACGATGGAATCCTTGTGCAGATTATCACAAACTTTAATGTGAAAAATGAGTCACTCTCAACTGAATTTCTCAACTCTTTGGACGATTGCTGGGCACACTTTGTAGATTCTAATGATCCGATAATAAAAGAAATAGTGGATGCCTCGCAAGACAATACCTTGGTAGTTGTCACGGACCGAGAGAACCCTTATTTTGAAGCCCCTCCTTCCCCAGATCCTAAATATTTACCATTATAGGAGGGAGAGCTGACAATTGAACTGAAGTCTGAAACTTCAGAATGTGTTGCGACTACATCATCTGTTGAAAATTTTTCTGAATTTTATCTACTTGTAGTCTCTGATTCACCATGGAGTATTAACTCTGAAACTTTCTCTGTCACAGGTGGATCATATATACTTTGGACACCTTAGGGGATTAAAAGGAAACCTTATGCTGAGGTCCATAAATTTTTCTAGAAATTCATGCTCCAGGGCATCTAAGCCTATTACAAAAAGGGCTTTTGATGATCTTGTTGAGAAACCTACTGAGAAATTTATCAAGATATTGGCCGGAGGAGGAACCTTATGGCTTGATGTTGAGGGTCAAATATTGCATATTGGACCCATTTATAACTTGGTTTTATAAACTTAATAATGCTTAATATTCTATTTTAATCATGTTTGTGTTGCAAGGTGAATTTAAGAGCTTGGATTGAAAAGGATGTTAAAAGTATAAATTTAACACTCAAGAACCACCAAAGCTAAGATTGGTTCTGATGAAACCAAGAATGAAGAATGCACATACTGAAGATTTAAGAAAATTAAGTCAAGAATGAAGAAAATTGGAGTTTTGAAGTGAAATTCGGCCCTCTTCGACTAGTCCTGGCTCCGACTCGACCAATCCTGCTTACGCTTGACCAGTCCTGGCCTCTGCTCGACCGGTCGAAGCTCGACCGGTCGAAGGTGTCTCAACTCGAACTCTAGCGTGTAAAACTTCTAAATCTTCATATTGCTCGACCAGTCGAAGGAGACCCTCGACTATTCAAGGACGGCCCAGGACCGGTTGAGGATGGTCCACGACCAGTCGAGGACGTCCCATGACTAGTCGAGGGTTATGCAATTTTTGAGCGGACTACGTAAGTTTGAGACGGTTTCCAGAAATTTTCACTTAGTGCAAAAGTTTAAGACCTAAAACTATAAATAGGGGTCCCTAGGGCATCCCTAGGCATCATCTAGGGTTTGGGGAGTGGAGCGCAAGCGTGGAGAAGCCGTCGCCAAGAGTTTTTTTCTTCCTTTTCCTTAGTTGCTTTTATGCTTTTATTAAGAGATTCTATTTCAATCATGTCTATGGTTAGCTAAACCTCTTACCTAGATTTAAGAGGTGAAGCTTGTAGTGTGATGGGATATTTTTATTACTTTGATTCATGTTTATATTGAACTCTCTTTGATTCTAGTTTGATTATAAGGAATACTTTCAGTTTTTAATGGTTTGTTGTGACTCAAATTACAATGGATCTGCGATATCTTTGAGTATGTTCTTTTCATGTATTGAGATTGTGAATTTAGGAAGTCCTGTTGTTCTTCATCATCCCTTGGGCATGGTCGGATGATGGAATCCTCCCTAACTTTTACAAATCTCTCAGAATGGTTTTCTGACGGAATCACTTCCAGTTCTCACACCTCTCATCCATTGAGAACTAGGTCAAAGGAAGTTTACATTTGATTTTACTGAGATATCTTTAAATTGGATAGGATGGGACTCCGATTCCAATCGTGTGACTTGAATCAGGCATAGATCTCCCTGATCTCTACAAGTGGATCCTTGGAAAGCCCTTGTTTCCCACCTTTGAATTTCTTAAGTTTTTCATTAAATCTCTCACAATTACTCTCTATACGTCCAGATTTAGGTTTTCATATTTTTCTAGTTCTTCTTCTAGTTTCTTTTAGAATACTCATGAGATTAGTCCCTGTGGATTCGACCTCAGTCTCACCGAGATTATTACTACATCGGGACCCTACACTTTGGGTTGTGAATACATGACTGAGTAGCTTTTCCCTTACTTTCCTAGTTTAAGATTAGTTTGTTGCTTTCATAGGACTAGGGTAGTTTGCTTCTGCTGTTTTAGGATAGTTTGTTTATCATCTATTGAGTCCTCCTACTAACCCATCTTCACTTTGAGACCCTTGGAAAAGCCTCTAGATTCCTTCTTCAGGTACTACCTTTCCATCACTTCTCCTTCACTTTCGTTGTCTCATATGCATTGCATGCCTATAGCTTTTACATTGAGGATAATGTAGATTTTGAGTTGGGGTGTGTGGATTAGGAAAGCTAATCGGTATTTTCTTAGTCTTTGAGCAAAAATTGTGGAATTTTTCTAGAAATTTTTATAAATTTAAGTGATTTAGAGATTAATCCATGAATTAGAATTATAAGATACTTAATGATGATTTTTGACTCTTGGATTCAGTTACTTGTTAGATTTCGCAGTTAAGTTCGAATTATTAATCTATGATTAGAAGTTTTAAACATTGATTGAGTCATGATTTCATATGTCACATCTAGCTTACACATTAAGGTGTTAGTTTGATATTGAATTGTTAACTTGGTGATTATTAAGCATGAAAGGAACTAACTTGGGGAATTTGTCCATCATGTTCAATGAGAAGAGTTGAAAAAATAATAATAAAATAAATAAAGAAAAATAAATAAATACCCTGCTAAAAAAATAATTGTCATCGAAAATGGCTACCTATTGAAGATCTTTAAAAAGGTTGACGTATCATGAAAGCCATCAATGGAAAAATCAAAAGCTGGAAGAATGAAAAGATGAATTGTAAGGTAAGTTTTAGTTTAGATTTTGGTTGTCCTAAATGCTCTTTTGATTATCAATGATATCATGAAAATTAAGAATTGAACGTTTGATTGTGATAAGCCTAGACTTCACTATGCACCCATGGAACTCTATGTTTGGAATGGTTCTAATTGGTAGATTAATACTTTAAACTAGATTGTGAAATTTACTGAGTGCTAGAGATGAGGAGAAGGTGATGCTTAACATTGATGTATCTTAGAATTCTATTATCTGGATTGTTTTTAAAAACCACTTGAGCTTATAGAAATTGTGATGTAGTTCTCGAAATAATTTTCACTTACTTTGGTTGGGACTAGCAAAATGCTGGTTGGGGACTGTGTTGAGGGTCAAATATTACATATTATCCCCCATTTATTACTTGGTTTTATGAACATGATACTGATTAACGCTTAAGAATCACCAAAGCCAAGGATGGATCTTATGAGACCAAGAATGAAGAATTCAAATTCCAAAGATTCAAGAAAACTAAGTGAGAAAGGAAGTGCATTGAAGACTTAAAGTGAAGAAAAGAAACCATAAAATCTGCCTCCTTCGACTAGTCTAAGCTCTCCTTTAACTAGTCAAAGGCTCCTACTCGACAAGTCGAAGATTCCTCGACTCGAACTCCAGCAATAAAATCTTTTAAATTCTCATCATCCTCGACCAATCGAAGCAGACCCTCGACTAGTCGAAGGTGACCCTCGACCAGTCAAAGGTTGTCCTCGACCAGTCTAAGTGTTCACAACCCCAAGTGTAGGGTCGCGATGTAGTAATAATCTCGGTAAGATCGAGATCGAATCCACAGGGACTGAACTTATGTGTCTTCTGAAAGTAAATAGAAGTAGAACTAGAAGAAGATGAAAACTAAATTTTGAAATATTTGAGAAAATAATTATGATTAAAGTAATTAAAACTAGTGAATTTAAAGGTAGGAACTAGGGTGTCGAGGATCCACTTGTAGCAATTGGGAAGCTACCTTGTATGATTCAATGACACAATTAGAATAAGAGTCTTATCTTATCCAATTGGTAAGAAGAGATTTGTCAGATTTCTAAACTTCTCATGGATCTAATCATTAATGGATAAGAGTGGTGAAGATTTGGAAGTGATTCTGTCACCTAACCATGCCCAAGAGACAAGTCAAACAACAGGATTTACCAATCCCACAACCAATCATAAGAGAATTGTGAAAGTTAGGAAGGATTCTGTCACCCTACCATACCCAAGGGACGATGGTGAACAACGAGACTTACTAATTTCATGATCTCAATTTAGGAAAAGAAGATATCTCAAGCTATCGCAGATCTATTGTAATTTGTCACAACAAACCATTAAAAACTAAAAATACTCTTTCATAATCAAACTAGAATCTAAGAGAGTTCAATAAAATATGAATCAAAATAAAGAAAACATCCCAATCACGCTACAAGCTTCACCTCTTAGCCCCAGCTAAGAGGTTTAGCCAACCATAGACATGATTGAACTAAATACTCTTTAAAAAAAAGACAAACTAAAGAGGAAGAAGAAGAACTCCCGGACGGCGGCTCTACCCTTTTGTTCCACTCCTTAAACCCTAGAAGATGCCTAGGGATGCCCTGGGGACCCCTATTTATAGTTTTGCATCACCTCCTTTCGCACCGAGTTGGAAAATTTCAAAAACTGTCTCACATTTACGCAGTCCGCGCAACATCTGCGTAACCCTCGACTAGTCGAGAACAACCTTCAACTGGTCAAGGGTGATGGGAATTTAAAATCATGTTGCTAGGGTTCGATTTGAGGATTCTTCGACTAGTTAAGCATGGGCCTTAACTAGTTGAAGCGAAGCCAGGACTAGTCGAGCAGGAGACAAGACTAGTCGAGCAAGAGCCAGGACTGGTCGAGAAGGAGCCTCGACTAGTCGAGGCAAAGCCAGAACTAGTCGAGGATGATAGAAATTCACTTCGAAACTTTGATTCTCTTCATTCTTGACTTAGTTTTCTTGGATCTTTGGCATGTAAATTCTTCATTCTTGGTCTTCTAAGATCTAATCTTTGGCTTGGTGATTCTTGAGTGTTAAATTCATGCTTTTAGCATCCTTTTCAATCCAAGCTCTTAAATTCACATTGCAATACAAACATGATTAAAACAGGATATTAAGCATTATCATGTTTATAAAACCAAGTAAAAAATGAGGAATAATATATACTATTTGAGTCTCAACACTAAGGTTACGTAAACAGCACATGAACTACGTAAATTTGAGGCGATTTTCAGAATTTTCCAACTCGGTGCGAAAGTTGGAGTTGCAAGACTATAAATAGGAGTCCCTAGGATGTTCCTAGGCATCTTTTAGGGTTTGAGGGGTGGAACAAAAGGGTGGAGCCTCCGTCTAGGAGTTTTTCTTCTTCTTCCTTAGTTGATCTTTCTGTTTTGTTTAAGAGTTCTTAGTTTAATCATGTCTATGGTTGGTTAAACCTCTTAGCTAGGGCTAAGAGGTGAAGCTTATAGGATGATTGGGATGTTTGCTTTGTTTTGATTCATGTTTTGTTGAACTCTCTTGGATTCTAGTTTGATTATGAAGGAATATTTTTAGCTTTTAATGGTTTGTTGTGACAAATTACAATAGATCTATGATAGCTTGAGATATCTTCTTTTCCTGAATTGGGATTATGAAATTAAGAATTCTTGTGGTTCACCATCGTCTCTTGGGCATGGTAAGATGATGGAATCCTTCCTAACCTTCACAATTCTCTTATGATTGGTTATGGGATTGGTTAATCTTGTTATTTGCTTTGTCTCCTGGGCATGGTTGGGTGATGGAATCACTTCCAAATCCCCACAACTCTCATCTGTTGATGATTAGATCCATGAGAAGTTTAGAGATATGACAAATCTCTTCTTATCAATTGGATAGGATAGTACTCTGATTCTAGTTGTGTCCTTGAATCATGTAATGTAGCTTTCTAATTACTACAAGTGGATCCTTGGCACCGTAGTTACCACCTTTAAATTTATAAGTTTTAATTACCTTATTCAAAATCACTTTCTCCAATATTTCAAATTTAGGGTTTCATCTTCTTATAGTTTTGCTTCTAGTTACTTTCAGATGACACAAGTTTAGTCCCTGTGGATTCGACCTCAGTCTCACCGAGATTATTACTGCATCACGACCCTACACTTGGGGTTGTGAACATATATTATCTGAGATATGTGAAATATCTGAACTTCTTTGTCTTGAACTTGATCATTGACTTCATCTTGACTTTTGAGCTTGAGCTTACACTTGAATATCAGTTGATCATTAACTTGATCTTCTCTTGAGAATGTACAGACTTGATCTTCTCTTGACCTTGGACCAAACTTGATGTAAGACCCGTGTCCTAATCCGTACCATTCTGTTAGCTTCCGCGGTCCTTCCGGTCAAATTCCGGCAACCTTCGCACCGAATTCGGTGTTTGCGCACGATCCTAAGTCAGGTCCCGCGCACCGACGTCGGCTCGATCTGAAACTTATGTCTTGACGATCGCGTCGTCGCCGCGGTTCCAACGCCATGACTTGCGCACCGAACCGATACCCAGGTAAGAAGATGCCGATCAGCGTTTATTCCGAAGAAACACCGCGCGTTGCGGATTTCGAGAGAATCTCTACACAATTAGTCCCACTAATTAACCATAAATGCAACCATACCTCAAAGTACTTCACCCATTCCCTCTTTTTCTAAAAGTCCACCATCTTTTCACCTCACCATTCCTCTTTTTCTCATTTTCAACCTCAACCATCCCTCTTCTCCACCAATTTCAAAATAAACCATACCTCTCATCACTCCTTTCTTACAACCATCACTCCACCCATCCCTCCACCCATTATTTCTATCTCTCCCTCTCATTCTCTAGCAATTTTTCCAAATCCCATGAGAAATTTCACTCATCCAACACACTCTCTCAACTTCAAGTGTGGCCCACCCTCTCATCTCCAATCTCAACCATTCATCTTTCATCAGCCTCCATTAAAAGTGAAGGTAAGGAGCTAAGGAGTCCAAGGGAGCAAGGAGAAGGAAGAAAAGGTGGGTGTTTTTCCATTAATTTAAATTTTAGGGCCCACTTGTTGGTGGGACCCATTTGGATGTATGTGATTTAATCAAGAGGGCCCATAGTGGCGGGGTTCCTCTATCTCACAGTGTATCTCTCTCTTTATCTCTCTCTCATTCTTTCTTTGTAATGGTGTGGATCCCACCGATAGGTGTTACATCTCCTCCGTCCATCTACATCAGACGGTGTGGCCCACTCTATTATAGGTGATGATCCGCACCCTCTACTGTTGGGATGGGTCCAATGCATCTTTTTATATGTATATATATATATATATATGTATGTTATATTTTATATAATATATGTATATAATATATAATATAATATGTACTTATATATATATACAATATAAGGTAAATATTAAATGTATATGTATATATATATATTGGTGGGCCACATTCACGTGGGACCCACCACATTTTTGTGAATATATACAAACCGTCCAGCGTCCCTGGACGCTGGACGTTGCAACAATGGACTTTTAAAAAAAAAAAGAGAAGAAAGGAGTGGTGGGCCACTCATGCAGGCCCCACCTTGATGTATATGTAAGATCCGAGCCGTCCATGTTGTTCCTCAACTCATTTTAGGCGTTGAGCCGAAAAATGAAGTTGATCCCATTTTCTGGCGGGCCGTACCATAGGAAACAGTGTCCCTACCTTTGATTTGCTCCCTGATGCTCCTGTACATCTGAAAAAGCTCAATATTGGACTCTATGGGTTGGTATCAAGCCACAGAGACCAATGGATGGAGTGGATCTTACTAAAGCGGGCCCCACCTGGGAAAAACCGCGGAAAACTCCGTTTCAAAAAAAAAAAAAAAAAGAACCAGCAGCAGCAGCCGCTGCCACTGGCAGAACGCGCAGGCAGCGCCTGCGCTGGGCTGCCTGACGGACGGACGTGCTGGGGCTCACGGCCCCAGCTGTGGGCCCCACCTTGGCTCCTTTCGATGATCGACACCGTGCATTTGCTGGGTCTCCATGAACCAGCCGTCCACCCCAAAAATCAGCAGTAAATGGAACTTAGGTGGGCCACACCATCTGAAATCATATGAAGACATGTCTAAACATATAAAAGCACTTGGTGGGGCCTACCTGAGTTTTGGATGCAAGTGAAACTTGATTTGGACCCTTAAAATTATGGGACACACACAATGAACGGGCTGGATTGTGAATCACATCTCGGTGGGCCCCAAAAAAAAAAATTATATAATAATAAATTTTTTTTTTTAAAAGCAGCAGCGCTGCTGCTGCTGAGTGACGAGCGGGCGGATTAGCTGGGGGTCACGGCCCCAGCTGTGGGCCCCACCTTGATGCATATCCCCCATCCAAACCGTACATTTGATGGGTCCCCACATTTCATCCGTCCATGCCAAAATTCGGATGTATATGGAACTCCGGTGGGCCACATCATTTAAATTCATGTGAAGACATGCCTAAAACATATAAAATCGCTTGGTGGGGCCTACCTGAGTTTTGGATGTCACTGAAACTTGGTATGAACCGTTCGTTAGGAGGGACTCACACAATGATTGGGCTGGATTTGTGAAACACATTTCAGTGGGCCCCACATCCGCCCCAAGGTCCAATGACCTTATAACAGGTTGGACGCCAAATATCGCCACGGTGGGCTCCCTGCCTACGTGAACCCATCCACGGGTTAGGATGGAAATAAACATCATCGGTGGGCCTTTGGTCCACACCACCCTATCAACGGGGTGTGTGGAAAATAAACAATACAGTGGGCCCTATCCAGGCCCACGTGACTTTATGAATAGATTGGATGAAAATAAACATTATGTTGGGCCTTAATTTGGGTGAAAAATAAACATTATGTTGGACCTTAAGTTGGGTGGAAAATAAACATTATATTGGGCCTTAAGCTGGGTAGAAAATGAGCATTTTGGTGGGCCCCACTTAGGTAAGTATTGTAAACCGCACCCTCTATTAGTGTGGGCTCCATCATAATGTATGTGTTTCATCCAACTGTCCAACTGTTTTGAAGATAATTTAAGGCCCATTTTATGAGGCCCATTGTGATGTATGCAGGCCCATGTGACTAGGACCATGTGGATGCATTTGTGGCCCGTCATTGAGGCCTACCTTGATATATGTATACGAGACCCATGCATGAGGCCCATTTGATGTATTAGAGGCCCAATGGGATGTACATGAGGCCCATTTCATGGTTTATGTGTTGACCCTTATAGCGACAGTGCCTTGGGAGCAATGTTGGTTTGATGTCCACATTGAATGGATAATGTTGGTTAAATGTCCGCATTATAACTATCCCTAAGGCCCACTGATAGGCCCAAAATTATGGTAAGTAGGCCGTCTATGCCCATCTCCATTATACCTAGAACCCATCTCTTATTACATGTTTAATATAGATGCATGATTCATGATCATTCGCACCATATGTATGCCTGATGTGAGGAATGACCGATCATAACATTTACCTTTGGATAGACTGTTTATGGGCTCCCTGATAGGCGGGGTTGCCTCATATAAGTGCATGGTATATTCAGGGCTGTTGCATGACTGATAGTATGATTCATGCACTTGCATTTGTGTGATTGTAGTTACTGTATGCCCTACGACATCAGGACCATAGCCTCCCCAGATACATCGTGGATGGCAGGATTGGAGACCGAAAATATTTGGTTCTAGCATACGGGCACCATAGATGTCCCTGGGTGAAAATCCCTAAACCCGATGGTACCAGAGGATGACTCCAATGTCGAGACCGAGTGGATATATGAGCGCACGAGGGCCGAATACCAGGAGGCCGCGTCTCCCACTGTGTCGTGGTCGGTTGGAAAGGGGTGTGGCCTTACTCGCTCGAGGGTAGGGGGCAATACTAGGCTGAGTTTGACCAGCTCGCGAATGGGTCCGCTATCGACATGCCGGATAGGTATTGGCAGACTATTGGTCAGGCGGATAGTGAGGTTTCTTACGCTCACTTGGACTGTGCGGCTAGGAGAGCGACAGTGCCATTTGGAGTGTATTGAACCCCGGTGATTATCCTGAATGAGAACTATACTGATACATGATGAGGATTGGCATGCTTGAGTTACATCTCGCATCGCATGGCCGTATTATGGCCGATAGCATTCATATCTTGTACCGCATAGCCTTGGTACGGCTGATTGCATTCATGTGCTCATTACCATGATTTTCGCATTACTCTGACCTTGCATTTTGAGCACGTTTATATTGCGCACACACTTACACCACCCTCTAAGCTTTCCATAAGCTTATGCACGATTGATGCGTGCAGGTGACGCCAGGACGCAGTCGTAGCCATAGTCTCGTTGTAGTTGGACCGTGCAGATGAGCTTCTGGAGTTTTGTTTCTTTTATTACATTGTATTTTCCCTTTCTGTCGCATTGTACTAAAAAGTTTTTGATCATAGTGGATTTTGTAGTGGTGTTCTTGTGCTTATTGTTTGTGGGTTATGCTTTTGTTATGCTCATTATGAATCAGACTAATGATTTGAAACCCTCCTTGTAGTATCCCATGATCGGAACCTGGTAAATGGGTGTCGGGATCCGAGAATGGGGTTCTACGGAGGCTGTCGGCGCCGGATTCGGCGATCGGGAATTTTGTGAGCCCGGTTTCCGAGTTCGGGGCGTGACACTTGATCTTGATCTTCTCTTGACCTTGAGCTTGATCTTTTCTTGATCTTGGACTTGATCTTTTTTATGATCTTGGACCGGTCTTGAACATCTCTTGTCAAGTTGTTTTGACTATCCGAAATTTAACAACTAAAGTGTGCTTTAATCATGTTAGCACTCACAATCTTCCCCTTTATCAATTTCGTGACAAAAAAAATATCATTATAAATAAGAGTATCTTGAAGTCTTGTAATCTTGTTGTAGGAGGTTTTCAAATGGTACTGCGCCCCCTTAATAGCACTTCCCCTATACTGTCAAACATAACATTCCATAGCATTCCATAGCATATATCATTAGCATTCCATAGTATATAGCATTCATACCAGTTTTCCTTAGCATACTACATGACATGCATTCTCCAATCAACTACAGGACATGCATTCTTCAATTAATTCTTCCCCTTTTTATCACAAGTTGACAAAGGAAGAATGAAATAAACATCAAGTAAACTTGATAGAAAATGAATATTAAGAAGAAGCATATAGCTATGAAAACAGTTAAGTGGGAATTAAGCATAAGAAATGTCAAATGTTAGGAAAGTAAATGACATTAAAGAGCTTAATGAGTTTAAAGTGAAATTACGGTTTAGACCGCTATAGTAGAAGTAAGAATAGATCAAAGTGTCCTAGAGAGGGGTGAATAGGACTTTATAAAATTTTATGACCATTAAAATCCTATTATCCTAATCTTGATCTGATATGCAACAATCAAGATATATTAATTTTAAGTCTAATGGTTTCTAAGCCAAGTAGAGGATCCAAGCACAAGACTACTCAATATAAAGTAAGATAAGCAATTAGTCTATGACGGATTGAAGTATGTGAAAGTGTGTGGGATGTGATTCTTATCAGTTCTAGTGATTCATGTTATCATGCTTCATGTAAAACATTCAAGTAAACATGATAAAGAGAATATGCAAATATCAATCCCAAACAGAGTCGTTTATAGTGGTTCAACTACGTACTTCACTTCCGGCGGACGCAATCGACCCTTGAGTGTACCGGATTTCACTAACGGAGGTTTCAAATCAGGTTCACTTCTAACCTTTACAACCTACAGAAGGTTGACTCTTGGACCTACAAAAGGTACCTAAACATGCCTACACAAGGTAAGGGTCTTACATAAGGATACTATAGTTTATGTCCCACACAAGAGCAAAGGTCCTACATAAAGCCCATAGGTTTTAGGCCACACAAGCCAAGGATCCACAAAAGGAACCTAGGTTTTAGACCACACAGGCCAAGGATCCACACAAAGAACCTATTTTAGATCACACAGGTCAAGGATCCACACAAGGACCCTAATTTAGGCCACACAGGCTAAGGATCCACACAAGGAACCTAGTTTAGGCCACACAGGGCAATGATCCACACAAGGAACCTGGTTTAGGCCATACAGGCCAAACACCTACATGAAGGACCTAAGTTTATACCCTACACAAGAGCAAGAGTCCTACACTAAGCACCCAATGTTTATGCCCTGCACAAGAGCAAGGGTCCTACACTAAGCAGTCAAACATACTCTCTCGTCGGAGGCCTTAAATGAGGGCTTAAAAGGTTTAAGATACACTTGTGACCTAATCCTATACAAGGAATGATCAACAGGGTCTCTGGACTCTAATGAATTATAGGTAAGTAGATGAACCCCATTCTGCATGTTGATGAAGATGCTATCCTTTGATGATGGAGATTCTTCAGCTTCCATGATCCGCAACACTAATGATGCTCCAATGTAAAGTGATGGGGTTGGGTCAAGGTTATGTTGGAATCTACTTTAATAAATGTTACTCATTTTGAGAGACGGAGAGATTCCAAGCTCTTTAAGCATTTAAGGGATCCCAGCTTAATGATTTGCCCTTAAGATGGTAGCTGGATGATCCTTAAATGAGAAAGTTCATTCATCAATCCACTTTATTGAATATCAATAATGAGGGTGGATTGAAGGATGAACTCCTAAGAGAAAAAAGGGTTTAGGGTAGGTGGTATGCAATTACTCTCTCAAATCTCTCTCTTTCTTTTTTTTTTCTCAATGCAGCAACCAAGAACAAGCTCTACTTATAAAGGCAAAAAGCTCCAATGGTAACAAAATAGTCATTGTCTGACTGAGTTCGATGTCATCAAACCTGATTCGATGTCATTGAACATTTACTTTTGATGCCATTGAATATCAGCTTATGAGACGAACTTGACTGAAAAATATTGCCGGAACTTTTTGACATGAGATCGATGTCATCAAACCATCTTCGATATCATCGAGATTTGAACTCTGATGACATCGAATTATAGTTCGATTCCTCGATATCCTATGTGATATTACACGAGAGCTTGCTGGACAAGTTTAAGGCTGTCTTCGATGTCATCGAAGTTTGAATTTTGATGTCATCGAGGATAGCTTGTGTGAGACCCGTATTCTAGCCCGTACCGTTCCGTAGGCTTCCATGATCCTCCCGGTCGAATTTCAGTGACCCGTCATGCGTAAATAGCAGTTGGTACAACCATGAGTCGTATCCTATATTCTAGATTTGGCTCGACCCGATACTTATACCCTTGCGACCATGCCATCTCCGCGTCTCGTGCGCCAAGGCGATACCCAGGCAGGAGATGTGGACCCGCATTCAGTTCGAGAAAAATGCCACATGTTGCAATCCTAAGAGATTATATCTTATTAATCAAGTACACATCACACATCAAATGTCAAGTACAACACCCTTCCCAAAGTCAACTCTCTCTCTCTCTCTCTCTCTCTCTCTCTCTCTCTCTTTCTCTCCACCCATCAAGTACACCCATCACTCACTCACCCATCACTCCTCATCACTCCATCACCCATCTCTCTCTCTCTCTCCTTACAACCCCCTCTCTCATTTCTCACTCCATCTCCCAAGCAACAATGGTGGAACCGTCCAAGGGAGAGGAGAAAGTTAGTATGACCCACCTTCCTACCACCCAATTCCACCCTCTAAAGATCATCTCGACCTTTGAATTGCATCCCTTGGAGCTCTAGAACGCGTTGGTGGAAAAAGGAAGAGGAGATCAAAGGTGGGTGTTCATAATATCTCTTCTTGTGATTTGAGGGCCCACATATGGTGGGACCCATCTTGATGTATGCATTGTATATGGAGGGCCCATAGTGGTGGGGTCCCTCCCCTTCTCTCGTCTCTCTCTCTCTCTCTTTATTATTTTCCTTGTGTGATGGTCCACCTTGATGGACAGTGCTGTGGACCCCACCTATGATATGTGTATTTTATCCATGCCGCTGTCCATTCGGGGGTCTGCTTTGCTGCCACAATGAGACGCACCTGATGTATTGTAAGTGCTATAGTTTATAGCCCCTTTTTTGTTATCAAATTTGTGGTGCCAAAGACATTGTTATGAAGCTTGCATATGTGCAGAACAAGGTTCTACTCAAGATCAACTTTGATTGACAAGCACTGTTCACAAAGTGAGATTGTTCGACTTAATACAAGACAAGAATAATGCAAGATCTCAAGAAGCTCTCAAGTTTAACCTCAAGATCTCAAGCAGCTTTCAAGTTTGAGCTACATCATGACTTCAAGCTTCATTACTTTTAAAGGTCACTCGTCTCTAAGTTTCAATGTCCTTACTTCACTATTGAGGTATGACTGACCTTAAGTTGACCTTTAGAGTAGGCCATTTTGGATAGATAATTCATATATTTTATATAAGTGAGTTTAGTCTGTTCTAAGACTAGTCCTGAACTTTGTTCGACTAGTCCTAGCACTACTTCGACCTGTCTAAGAATTTCCTGGGTTAGTCGTAAGTTTGTTGCAAAATTTAGAAATTTTCTGTAAGGCTTCGACTAGTCTTAGGGACTATTCGACTAGTCGTATGAACAATGTCGACTATTTCTTTGACCGGTCGTAGTCCTACGACTCAAAGTATAGTGTTGAAATTCGGCTAGCTTCGACTAGTCGTGAGCAACCTACGACCAATTGAAGGAGACCCACGACCAGTTGTAGACCACCTACGACTAGTCGTGAAACCGCCAGATCTTATCGCGCCTAAATTTTCAAATATCCGTTGGTTCTACGACCAGTCGTAGAGATCTTTAGACCAGTCGAATACGCGATTTGCTCACCTATAAATAGAGAACAAATCTCAGAATAAAATAAAAAGTTCAAGCTAATTTAATTTGGCCTTCTGAGAGATAAGTCTGTGCTCCATTTAAGCTAAGTGTGCATGTTTAATATTCTCTTTCTTTAGCTTTTAAAATTGATTTTGTTTCTTATATTCCAATCTGATCTGAAATAGGGGAAGTTTCATTTTTCCTTTTTCTTGAATCAAAATCAATTAGAGCTAGCCCCATTTGGTTTAATTTAAAATCTATTAGAACCTAGAACCATTATAAAGTGAGTATTAGACATTGAACTTTGACATTCAAATCTCTACTCCAACTTGGTTCTTCTGGGCTACTACAACGAAAGAGAAATTCAGGTATTTTACATTTATATAATTTACTTTCATTTGGTTTTCTTTTGGGATTTGCCAGAAAAATTTCATTGTATTGGTTATCTGAGGAGAGCCAGGAAAACTCAGAAGAGGGATTTTTTTTTAATTGTGTAAGCCCACAGAGAAAGACACAATTGTGAAGGTTTTTGGTGAACCTGGAAAACCTATCTTTGATAGTGAATGCTGATATCCCCTGTATGAGGATATTAGGAGTTAAGTAGTTGTGTGGCTGTTTATTAACAGTTGGTGTACACATAGGCAAACCACTATAATCCCTTGTGTTTTGTGGTTATGTGGTTTATATTGCATATCTTTAATTATTCATTTATGGGATGTATATGTGGATGAGAATGTTGTAATCATTTCATTTCAAGCTCAGTAAGAAATGTTGTAATAGTTTAGATTTAGATTTCTGCAATTTATCTCTTACTATCTCTTTATTAGATTGAGCTTCAGTTTTTCTATTTATTCTAGTAAGGTTGCCCTGCCATTTTTTATGGTGCATGGTTGTCCTTAGAACAATCAATATTTTGAGATTGCATTCAGCATTATATATTGATTTATTTATTTGGCTATCTCTCTTTCTTTATTTCTGCTGTATTTATTTTAAATTTGGCATAGTCCTATTCACCCCCCCCCCTTTAGGACATATAGCTTGGCCATTTCAAGTGGTATCAGAGACTAATAGCTCTCTTTCTTATTTGGATTTTATTCCTGAGCTAACGATCTAAGCTTTATATAAGATGTCAAATTTTGATAGCCTTTCAGTCACTAGGCCTCCACCTTTCGATGACACCAATTAAGCCAAGATGAGGATCTTCCTCAAATCCATGGATGAAAGTGTGTGGTTATCCACAGTGAATGAATGGATCCCCCTACCACTGAAGGAACCGGGATTGATGGTTCAAAATCTATGAAAGTTACACCATATTTCTCTTGGACCACACTTCGAAAAAATGAGCGTAGTGCAAATGCTAAAGCACTAAATGCAATTACTTGTGCACTATCACCGGATGAATTCAAAAGAACTATATCCAGTGATTCTGCAAAACAAGCTTGGGATATATTGGAAATGACACACGAGGGTACTTCAATTGTCAAGAAATCTAATATACAAATCCTCACAACTAAATTTGAGGAAATATGTATGGAAGAAAATGAAATGTTCATGAACTTTTATAACAGATTGAATGACATTGTAAACTCTATGTGGAGTCTAGGTGATAAAATCCCTGAAAGCAAGATTTGTGATAAAATACTACACTTCCTGAACGGTTCAATTCTAAAGTAACTGCAATCCAAGAATTTCGTGATACAGACAATATGAAGGTTAAGGAATTAGTTGGTTCATTACAGACTTATGAGTTAACCTTTAAAGCTCTAAAAGGTAAATCTATTACCTTAAAAACTTCTAAAAATGGTTTTCAAGAAAATGATTTAAACTCTAATTTAGAAAACTCTGAAGATGATATGGCTCTTTTGGCAAAAAGGTTTTATAAAATTTTTAAAATTAAAAAGAGGATTGATCTTCAAAGGCATTTGATAAAAAGAAACCTAAACCTAAATCAAGAAAATCATTAAAAGACAGTCAATGTTACAACTGCCATGAGTATGGGCATTTGGCTAACAAATGTCCCAATAAGAGCAAATCAAAAAAAGAAAAGTATGATGGCTACTTGGGACGAGTTCTCTGATTTTGAAGCCACCTCTGTAAGACCCGTATCCCAACCCGTACTATTCCGTAGACTTTCGCGATCTTCCCGGTCGAATTTCGGCAACCTTCGACCCTTAACCGATATTTACGCGCGATCCTAAGTTATGTCCCGTATATTAAAGTCGGCTCAACTCGAGACTTGTACCAGTACGACCGCGGCGTCGCCGCGGTTTCGATGCCGTGTCTCGCGCGCCGAGGCGATACCGGGGCTAGGAGATGTGGGCCCACGTTCAATTCAAGGAAAACACCGCGCATTGTAAATTCCAAGAGAATCCATCACATCAAATGTCAAGTACACTCCCATCACTCACCGTCACTCACACCTATCCCCAAGTACAACCACCCTCCCCAAAAGTCAATATTTTCTTACAAGAAAGTACCTACTTACATCACTCACCATTACTTCTCTCCCATCATCTCTCTCTCTCTCTCATCTCTCTCTCATTTCTCCCAAGCTCCATGGGAGCAACTCACGTCCATGGCTTACATGGGAGAGAGTAGTGTGACCCACCTTCCTATCACCCAATCCCAACCTCTAAAATCGATCTCAATCGTTGGATCTTGTTCCCTTGAAGCTCTACAACACGTTGGTGGAAGAATGAAGAAGGAGATCCTAAGGTGGGTGATTTTATTGTTTGCTTTTGTGATTTGAGGGCCCACTTGTGGTGGGACCCATCTTGATGTTTGTGTAGTATGAAGTGGAGGGCCCATAGTGGTGGGGTCCCTCCACCACCATCCGATTCCTCTCTCTCTCTCTCTCTATTTTCCTCTTTCTCTCTCTCCCTCTTTTGCCTTTTGTATGATGTGTGTTTGTGTGGTCCACCATGATGAGTTTGATCCACACCATCGGATTGCGGGACCCACCATGGCTGGCCGTCCATTTGGACAAGCCTGGAGGAGGGACAATACAAATATCAAGTTGATCCAAGGCTTTGGTGGGCCATCGGGTGGACCCACCTTGATGTGGGTGTGCTGGACACACCATGATGTGTGTCCCACATCCACACGTCCATCCATTTTGTCCTGGCCACGGGCCCACCTGATCCTGACCGTCCAAAGGGTGGACGCACTGTGATGTATATGATCATCTACACCATCCAGATCCCCTGGACAGTGGTACCCACCTGATGCAGTGCTGCATCCAGCACATGGACGCCCCTATACGTATGTATTGCACCTACACGGTCCATCTATCCTTCCAAATCATTTATGGCTAGCGACTGTGGGGCCCACACGCATATAATATCCAGACCGTCCGTCCTGCCTGGACGCAGGATGGAGAACACAAATACCAGTTCATTTTGCAGGTGGCCACACGTGTGGACCCACCTGATGAATGTGTTTCATCTAGCCGTCCAGTTGGGACGGTGGACCCCACCATGATCACGTTTCATCAACGCTGTCCATCTGTTTTAACAAATCGTCCAGCGGTCTGGACGTTAGCTCCTTTCAAAAAAAAAAGGTAAAGTAAAAATAAATAAAATATACATTATTTTATTGATAATATAATATTATATTACATAAATATATATAACATATGTATATATATGGTGGGTCCTACGAGGGACCCACCCTCTTGGAAACAGATTGGTGGTACACGCGTCTCACACCAGCAGCGTGTTGCTGCATTTTCTTTCAGCACATGAGGGAACCACATGAGATGTGTTAGATCTCAACCGTACATCTGTGGCCCCCCTTATGATATATATGTTTTAATCCTGCCATCCAGATGGGCTGGACGGTGGGCCTACCCACTTGATGTATGCGTTTATATTTACACCGTCCATCCATAGCTGGTGGGTCCCACACATGTGGACCCACCTAGGAGCTGATTGGCTGGAGTACCCACACCAGCTATAAAAGCTGTGTGGTGACGTCAACTAGTGCCTTGGGCCCCTACCTTATGCATGTATCCTATCTTTGCACGGTCCAGATCTGGACGGTGCTGTGTGGAGCCCACCTTGATGTATTATCACAAACCTTCCACCTCATGGGACCCACTTGATGAGTGGATGGAATCCACGCCGTCAGTTTATTTGCATGGAGCCCACCGTGATATGTGGGCTTAATCCATACCGTCCATCCAATTGGTAAGCTCGTCTTAAGGATTGGAAAAGAAATAAAAATGAGGCAGATCCATATATCATGTGGACCACACTACATAAATTAGTGGAGATTGAACGTCCACCATTGAAATCCTTTAAGGATCCTAGAAGTTCTGGATCAATATGAAATTTATCTTCCTTCTTAATCCAGGTCTTTGTAACCTTATGATCAGATTGGATGGAGAATAAACTTTATGATGGGCCCTGTGAATTGTTTAACCATGAAAAATCATTATCTCCACTGCTAATTGTGATATGGTCCAGATGATCTTCCGATGTGATTCATTTTGGTATATTTAAGGCCCTGTGGCCCAATGATGTAGTCCACTTGATGTGTAAAAGCCCATTAGTGTGGCCCAATGACGTAGCCCACTTGATGTGTATAAGGCTCATTAGTGCGGCCCAATGATGTAGCCCACTTGATGTGTATAAGGCTCATTAGTGCGGCCCATTGATGAAGCCCACTTGATGCATGTAAGGCCCATGTGTAGGGCTCACCTATTGTGGATTTGAGGCCCATAGGCGGGGTTTGTGACATATTCATGGCCTATGGGCAAGGCCCATTGTGATGTATTCGAGGCCCAGGGTTGAGGCCCAATGCGAGGTATGTATGGCCATTGCGTTGTGTGTGGATCCTTTGTATGGGCCACTTCTTGGGAGTAATGTTGGTTAAATGTCCACCTTGATAGGCAATGATGGTTAGATGTCCTCATTGTGACCTTCCCTTAGGCCTTGTTAGGTCATTCTCGTCGGTGTCGATTTGTCGATTCTGAGTATCGATCGAGTTTGATTATCGTGGCCGATTTGTCGATTGATGTGACTGATTTGCAGATTCTGATTATCGATCGATCCCGATGGTCGTGACCGATTTATCGATTCTGATTATCGATCAATCTCGATTGTCGTAGTCGATTTGTCGATTGACGTGACTGATTTGCTGATTCTGATTATCGATCGATCCCGATTGTCGTGACCGATTTATCGATTCTGATTATCGATCGATCCCGATTGTCATGGCTGATTTGTCAATTGACGCGACTGATTTGCCGATTCTGATTTTCGATCGATCCCTATTGTCGCGACCAATTTACCGATTCTGATTATCGATCGATCCCGATTGTTGTGGCCAATTTGTCGATTGACGCGACTGATTTGCGGATTCTGATTATCAATCGATCCTGATTTACCGATTCTGATTATCTATCGATCCCGATTGTCGTGGCCGATTTGTCGATTGACGCGACTGATTTGCCGATTTTGATTTTTGATCGATCCCGATTGTCGTGACTGATTTACCGATTCTGATTATCGATCGATCCAGATTGTCATGGCCGATTTGTCGATTGACGTGACCGATTTGCCGATTCTGATTATCGATCAATTAATCCGATTGTCGTGACCGATTTGCATATTCTGATTATCGATTGATCCGGTTGTCGTGACCGATTTGTCAATTCAGATTATCAATTGATCCGATTGTCGTGACCGATTTGCCGATTCTGATTATCGATCAATCCGATTGTCGTGACCGATTTGCCGACTTTGATTATCGATCGATCCCGGTTATTGTGACCAATTTACCGATTCTGATTGTCAATATATCCGATTATAGTGACCAAATTGCCGATTCTGATTAGCGATTGAGGCTGATTATCATGACCGATTTACCGATTCTGATTATCGATCGATCCCGATTGTTGAGGTCGAGTATCGAAGCTGATTCCGATTATCGAGGTCGATTGTATAGGCCGACCCCAATTGTTGAGGCTGATTCTGAGTGTCGATTCCGATTGTCGAGACCTATATGATGTATATGCGAACCGTAGTTGAGGCCTACTGTGATGTATTCATGGCCCATGGGCAAGGCCCATTGTTGTGTATTCGTGGCCTATGGGCAAGGCCATTGTGATATGTATTAGGCCCATGATGTATGGCGCGTTTGATGTATTCATGACCTATGTGTAGGGCCCACATGTCATGTATTTGAAGCCCATGAGTAGGGCCCACCTGTTGTGTATATGTGGCCCTTGAGTAAGGCCCATGGTGTTGTATATTAGGTCCTGATATGAGGCCATGAGTCTACTATATATTAGGCTTTATATGGGTCATTCCTCGAGGGCAATGCTGGTTAAATGTCCACATTGTCGAGATTGATTGTTGATGCCGATTACGAGTATGTGACAGCATTGCATCATGATATCTACCCATATGCATCATCTGCATGTTTGTTATGAGGTGTGGTTGATATTTGTATATGTCATTGAGCATGTTGTTATGAGACTCCCTGATAGGCGGAGGTTATCTCACATGAGCGCACATTATGCGTAAGATTGATGCATAACGGAATTGTATGACTCATGCATCTTGTATTATGATTACTGTACGCCCTAGCGACATCAGGGTCATAGCCTCCACAGGCATATCGTGGATGGCCAGATGGGACACCGAAAATTTGTTCTACATGGGGTGCTATAGATATCTCTGGGTGAAAGTCCCTAAACCCTCTTGGTTCCAGAGGTTGCTCCAATGTCTAGACCGAGTGGATGCATGAGCGCATGAGGGCCGTATACCATTAGGCCGCGTCTCCCACTGTGTCGTGGTCGGTTGGAAGGGGGTGCGGCCTTACCTGCCCGAGAGGAGGGGGCAATGCTAGGCTGAGTCTGACCAGCTCGAGGAATGGGTCCGCTATCGACGAGCCGGGCCCGATATTGGCAGGCGAATAGTGAGGTCTCTTCCACTCACCTTATTGTTCGTGATGGGGCAACAATCTGGTTTGGAGTGTAATAGACCCCGGTGATGATCCCAGAGAGTAACTGTACTGATATGTGGACTTATTGAGCAGGAATTGCATATTCATTCATTTCTTCCTTCCCTATCCACTCGGGCTGGTGGTGCGTAACTATTTGTTACATGTACCTTCGCATGACCAGGATTTCGGTTGTGCGCGTGACTAACCTGAGATTAAGAGTTTACTACATTGAGTCTGACTATCCAAATATAGGTATGGGACTGGTTTGGATAGAAGTCCTTTGTGGTGGACCCCATAGTCTGCGATACTACGTACTATCATCCCGACTTCACACTCCAGCATGGTCATTACATTCGCACCGTATATTACATTGCATCCGCTGTACTTAGCATTTTGGGTTACTATATCTCTGCATTTATATGGCCTAGACGGACTTAATAGGATTTACGTCTTGCATTGTACCCTCGGTATCTGATATTTGGCTCTCTTTGACTCCTCATTTATATGGCTGATCTGAATTGCATACTCTGATATCGTATGACTCATGGGCATACCAGTATAATTCTGCTTACTCTGATATCGTATGACTCATGGGCATACCACTATAATTCTGCTTACTCTGATATCGTATGACTCATGTGCATACCAGTATAATTCTGCTTACTCTGATATCGTATCTTGTCAGTATTTCTATTTATTCCATTGTCTGATTTATGGTATTGTATTGTATACTTGGCACTTACCTTGTGCACACACTTTCATTACCCTCTAAGCTTTCTATAAGCTTATGCACGATAGATGCGTGTAGGTGTTATTAGGTTGCAGCAGCATTGAACTTGGAGCGTGCAGTTGTCTTCTGGAGCTTTGATTTCGATATATGTATTTCCCTTTCAGCATTGTACTCAAATGATTATATTAGTGGATATGTGATGATGATGTTGCCTTTGTGAATTGGGTAATCTTGTGGTTATGCTTATTATGAGTTAACTGTAAAAAAAAAAAAAATCCTCCTTGTAGGATCCGAAGATCGGAATCTGGCGTATGGACGTTAGGAGCCAAGAATGGGGTACTACGGAGGCTGTCGGCACCGGACTCGGCAATCGTGATTCCTGTGAATCCGATTTCCGGGTTTGGGGCGTGACAACCTCTGAATCAGAAGATTCTGAAACTAAGTCGGGTTGTGATGTTAAGGCCCTTATGACACTAGCCAAATTCACTTTTTCAGATAATGATGACTTGACTAGTGAAGAAAATCTGAAGAGTGAATGTGAAAATGAAGATGATCTTCAAGATGCATACAATGCCCTATATAAGGAAAGTTGTAAAATTGCTGTGAAATTGATACTTCAAAAAGAAAAATTTTCTAAACTCAAAGAAATTTATGAATCTCTTGTTTTAGAAAAGTCCCACATTTCAGACTATTTTGAAAAGACAAAATGCGATTTGGATTTTAAAACCTCCCAGATTGAAAATCTTAAATCTGAAAACGATCAACTAAGACATGAAGTCTCCTCTCTCTTGAGTTTAAAAGAAACCTGAAAATATGCCCAAGGTGATCCTAAATTAGAAAAACTCTTATCTGGATCGAGAAAATGTGGCGATCGATCTGGTCTGGGTTATGATAAGAATGTTTCTCATAAACCAAAGAATACTTCTCCCAAGTTTGTAAAGGGAGAGACCTTAAACTCAAAAGGGAAAGATCAAATGTTTTCTAAAATCTCTAAATCTTTTCAAAAATCTAAAAGTAATTATATCAACTATAAAAAGTAAAATCAAAATCTTTTGGCTGAAAAGATAGTTGATTTACTTAAGGAGCTTCTAAAGTCTAACTTAATAGGTCATACTTATAATTCTTACAAACGAAAGAAGACCAACTATCCACCTAAATCCAAAATGGTTATGAAATGGGTTCCAAAGGTCACTTGTTTGGTTACTCACACTACTTTTAAAGCAACAAAACTTTCTAAGTAGTACTTAAACAGTGGATGCTCAAGGCATATGACTGGTGATAAAGGTTTATTCACCGATTTCAAAAACATGACTGATGGTTCAGTCACATTTGGTGATGGCAGCAACTGCAAGATTATGGGCCAAGGTACGGTTCAACTCTATAACCTTCCTTTGTTTAAAAATGTTTTGTATGTTGAAGGATGAAACATAATCTTCTAAGCATATCTCAAATTTGTGATAATAACCATAGTGTATGGTTTTCTAATCAAAGCTGTGAGATTCTAAACAACAAGGGTTCAGTAATACTAACTGGACGTATAACGTTTGAAAACTGCTATATTGTTAGTGAATCCAGATCATCTAATCAATCATGTTACATGGTCCATACAGACGAGATTGATTTGTGGCACAAACATCTTGGACATGTACACTACCGAAATTTATATAGATTAAGCAAACGGGAACTTATAAGAGGTCTACCCAAACTACAAAAATTAGATAAAATATGTGGTGAGTGTCAGATTGGCAAACAAACGAGGAACTCACACAAAAAGGTAAATTTTAATACCACATCAAGACCACTTGAGCTTATCCATATGGATCTTGTAGGACCTACCAGGACAGAAAGTCGAGGTGGCAAAAGATATATCTTGGTAATAGTAGATGACTTTACCAGATATACATGGGTTCTCTTCTTAAGGGACAAATCAGAAACCCTTGAAGAAGTGAAAAAGGTTCTTAAAAGGATTCAAACTAAAAAAGGTTCTCAAGTCAATAAGATTCGTAGTGATCATGGATCTGAATTTGAGAATAGCGGTTTTGAGAAGTTTTGTAGCGATTAGGAAATATTACATGAATTCTCAGCGCCCAAAACTCCACAACAAAATGGTATAATTGAAAGGAAAAATAGTGCTTCAAGAAATGGCTAATGTCATGTTGAATAGTATGAAGCTCTCTAAGAATCTTTGGGCTGAAGCCATCAATACAGCTTAATATATCATTAACCGGGTTTACACTAGTAAAGGTAATAATAAAATAGCTTACGAAATATGGTTTGATAAAAAGCCTACTGTCAAATACTTGAAATTTTTTGGCAGCAAGTGCTATATTTTACGAGATCGTAAATATCTAGGAAAGTTTGATACGAAGAGTGATGAAGGGATCTTTTTAGGATACTCTTTAAACAGTCGAGCTTATAGAATTCTGAACAAAAGGACCAGTGTGATTTAAGAATCTATCAATGTAGTCATTGATGATCACTTAAACACACCAGTCTCAAGTTCAGATAATAATGAAGTACTAGTAATTGATAAATCTGATACTTCATCTAATCAGACTGATTCTAAACTGAGGACTATTAAAGATCATCCAACCACATAGATTCTTGGAAACCCTCTCACTGGTGGTTGTACCCGTAGACAACTTGAGGATATATGTAATTACGTATGTTTTACATCCCAAATCGAACCATCTAACGTAAAAGAAGCTCTTGCTGATGAAAACTAAATTGTTGTAATGCAAAAAGAACTTAACTAATTTGTGAGAAGTGATGTTTGGTATCTCGTACCTAGACCTAAAGATAAATACATCATTGGAACCAAATGAATTTTCAAAAATAAGTCTGACGAGCTTGGTAATATAATTAGAAATAAGGCTAGGCTAGTGGTACAAGTTATACTCAAATTGAAGGTATTGATTATGATGAAACCTTCGCACCAGTAGCACGTCTTGAATCAATTAGACTCTTTATATCCATTGCGTGTTTTAGAAAGTTTAAGATTTACCAAATGGATGTGAAAAGTGCATTTTTAAATGGTGATCTGCATGAGGAAGTCTATGTTGAACAACCAATGAGTTTTAAAGACCCCAAAAATGCTGATCATGTGTATCACCTTAAAAAGGCACTTTACGGTTTAAAATAAGCTCCTAGAGCATGGTACGAGAAACTAACAAAGTTTCTATTAAGCCATAATTTTCAAATGGGATGTGTTGATAAGACTCTATTTATTAAAAAACATAATAATCACATTTTAGTAGTACAAATTTATATTGATGATATCATTTTTGGATCTACCTGTACTGATATGACTACTGAGTTTGCAGATTTAATGAAATCTCAGTTTGAAATGAGCACGATTGGGGAATTGAATTATTTCCTTGGGTTGCAAGTAAAACAAAAACCTGATGGAATGTTCATTTCTCAATCTAATTATGCTATGAATTTGATTAAGAGATTTGGATTTGAGAATGGTAAGAATTTTGATATTCCTATGAGTACAACTTTGAAAGTCTCAAAAGCTTTTACAGGTAAAAATGTGGATTCGAAATTATATCGGAGTGTGATTGGTAGTTTACTGTATTTAACTGCTAATAGACCCGATATCACTCAAGTGTTGGTATATGCGCTAGATATCAGTCTGATCCTAAAGAGTCACACTTGACTGTTGTCAATCGGATTATGTGATATGTCACAAGTACTGTTAATCTCGGTCTTTAGTATCCACATGAGACTAGTGTTCAATTAGCTGGGTACTCGGATGCTGACTGGGCTGGTAATCTTGATGATAGAAAATCAACCAGTGGTGGTTGCTTTTATATTGAAAACTATTTAGTTTATTGGTTTAGTAAGAAACAAAGTTCTATATCACTTTCAACAGCTGAAGCTGAATGTATCGCAGCTGGTAATGCATGTACACAACTTGTTTGAATGAAACGTATGCTAAGTAATTATGGAATTAAACAGGATTCTATGTTATTATATTGTGATAATTTTAGTGCCATAAATATTTTGAAAAACCCAATTTAGCATTCTCGTACTAAGCACATTGACATTAGATTTCATTATATTTGAGAATTAGTAGAAGAAAATGTTATATCTTTAGAATATATTCCTACCGAGAATCAACGTGCTGACATTTTCACTAAACCGCTCGACAAAAGCAGGTTTAACAAAATGAAATTTGATCTTGGCATGTGCATTTTAAAATGAGCATTTATGCATATTTGTATCATATTGTATATAATTGCTTGATTAGATTTCAATTTTTGTATATAATGCTGGAAATCAGATTTTTGGCCGGTACTCGACCAGTCGTGAGTATACACGACCAGTCGTGTTACGATCGGTTGTGTACATCCACGACCAGTTGTGAATTGCTTGAATCACTTAAAATTGGGAAAGATGCTTTGTCTTCTTCATTTCCTCTTCACTCTCCAACAAGCCGACGCTTGACTAATCGAACTTTTTCTTCAAAATCTTCAAGGTTAGTGCTCCATTTGCATTTTTCTTGTAGATTTGTTTCTAGATTACTTCTATTTTACTCTTGAAGTTATCTATTTCAAATTTCGTTGAGATTTGGTGTTTTTATTTTGTAAAATCTGATTTGAGAAAACCTTCTTATTCCTTTGTAACTCTTTATTTTCTTGAAATCCTTGTTGCAAATGGCATTTAGAGGGAGAAAGACAACATCCCGTAGTCCATCTTCTTCCTCTAAATCAACCCCTATCACTAAGCATCATCTTTGGGCTCCCAAGGACGATTCATCTTATGTTCGGGACATCAGATTGCATAACGTTATTGTTGAACATCCTGTTGATATTAATCATGTTGCTTCTTTTGATATCCTTCCTATGCTCTAAGTTGTAGGTTGGGATAACTTATTGTATTGGGGTGAGTCAGCATACCGGTCCATTGCCCAGTCCATGTTCACATACATAAGTGCCTTTTCATTAAAAAATTTAACTTTTAAGATAGCCATAAGAGAAGGACCATTTGACGTTGATCGTCATTTGATTTCAGCTCTTATGGAAATTCCTGTGAATGATGAGCGCATTCTTATCCATAACTTATCTGAAAAACCCTCAGTAACTGAAAAACTTATACTCACTAGAGATTTATGCAATTTGGATGTTCAACAGACACATAAAGGAAATGCGCTTCCCTCAAAGTATCTGTTACCCAAATACAGAGTTCTTCACAAAATCTTTGTGTCTAACTTGTATCCTCGATCGGGTAATAAATCTAAATTGACTTCCTTCATGGTTCGTGTTCTTCTTGCTATTGCCAGTGGTGATCATGTTTGTCTACCATCCTTGATTTGTCACTCCATTATTCAGTTTCGACTCCATTTAGGTCTCAGTGACATTCCTTTTGGTTATTTAATGATGTGTTGGCTATGCATATGTTAGTCGATATGCCCGTTGGAGAGGCCCCTATCCATCATCTGATGTTTAACAATTCTAATATCAATAAGATGAAGCTTGATTTCCTTCCTCGCCAAGGTGCTGGTGTTGGCAATGCTGAAGCTGAACATAAGGAAGAAGCTAGTGATCTTCCTCCTGATGATATTAACATGGATGATATTTTTGACGAACTTGAATCTGATTCCGCAAATGATCCAGATTATGAGCCTTTTGAGTTTGATGCACGCCTGCGTGCATTGGAAGATAAGGTTGAGAATATGAATGTTAAGATGGAAAATATGTCTGTTGCCCATGATTTACAATTCAAGTATATGCACAAATATCTTAAACGCTTGAACAAGGGCATGCATCAACTTGATCCTTCCATCTCTGCTCCTTCATCTGGTTCAGATTAGTTTTTTTAAGTTTACTAGTCTATTATAACTTTATTACTCTTGCGCTAGCTTAACTGGTTTTGAGATTGTAGCTATCTTTGACTTAGCTTAGTTTATGAATTATGTAGGTTGTTTGTGCTGGTTACTCATATCTTGTCTTGTTACCTCTCATATATCTGTTTACTTATTTTTTCTCAGCCATCTGTTCTGTGCTTCCTTTGTCCTATTGTGACCAAAAGGGGGAGTATGTGTAGAGGTGGACTGTATGTTATGTTGTTATGTTGAATATTGATTTACAGGTTTGCAGGATCATATTATGTATGTTACTCAGGGGGAGTATGTGCAGAGGTGGACTGTATGTTATGTTGTTATGTTGAATATTGATTTACAAGTTTGCAGGATCAAGTTAGTATGCCAGTTGATAACAACCGATGCATGATTCTTTAATCAGATATTCTGCATTATGTAACATATCTTGGAAGTGTGTTTTGTCACTAATTTAACAAAGGGAGAGATTATAAGTGCTATAGTTTATAGCCCCTTTTTTGTTGTCAAATTTGTGGTGCCAAAGACACTGTTATGAAGCTTGCATATGTGAAGAACAAAGCTCTACTCAAGATCAGCTTTAATTGACAAGCACTGTTCACAAAGTGAGGTTGTTCGACTTAATTCAAGACAAGGATAATGCAAGATCTCAAGAAGCTTTCAAGTTTGAGCTACGTCAAGACTTCAAGTTTCATTACTTTCAAAGGTCACTCGTCTCTAAGTTTCAATATCCTTACTTCGCTATTGAGGTATGACTGACCTTACGTTGACCCTTAGAGTAGGCCATTTTGGATAGATAATTCATATGTTTTATATAAGCAAGTTTAGTCTATTCTAAGACTAGTCATGGACTTTGTTCGACTAGTCTTAGCACTACTTCGACCTGTTTAAGAATTTCTTGGATCAGTTGTAAGTTTGTTGTAAAATTTGAAAATTTTCTATTAGGTTTCAACTAGTCTTAGGGATTGTTCGACTAGTCGTATAAACAGTGTCGACTATTTCTTTGACCAGTTGTAGTCCTATGACTCAAAGTATAGTGTTGAAATTTGGCTAGCTTCGATCAGTCGTAGACCACCTACGACCAGTCGTGAAACTGCTAGATCTTATCGCGCCTGAATTTTTAAATATTTGTTGGTTCTATGACCAGTCGTAGAGATCTTTAAACCAGTCGAAGACGTGATTTGCTCACCTATAAATAGAGCATGAACCTCAGAATAAAATAAAAAGTTCAAGCTAATTTAATTCGGCCTTCTGATAGATAAGTCTGTGTTCTATTTAAGCTAAGTGTGCATGTTTAATATTCTCTTTCTTTAGCTTTTAAAATTGATTTTGTTTCTTGTATTCCAATTTGATCTGAAAAAGAGGAAGTTTCATTTTTCCTTTTTCTGGAATCAAAATCAATTAGAGCTAGCCCCATTTGGTTTAATTTAAAATCTGTTAGAACCTAGAACCATTATAAAGTGAGTATTAGACTTTGAACTTTGACATTCAAATCTCTACTCCGACTTGGTTCTTCTGGGCTGCTACAACGAAAGAGAAATTCAAGTATTTTACGTTTATGTAATTTAATTTAATTTGGTTTTCTTTTGGAATTTGCCAGAAAAATCTCATTGTATTGGTTATCTAAGGAGAGCCAGGAAAACTCAGAAGAGGGGTTTTTTTAATTGTGTAAGCCCACAGAGAAAGACACAACTGTGAAGGTTTTTAGTGAACCTAGAAAACCTATCTTTGATAGTGAACGCTGATATCCCCTATGTGAGGATATTAGGAGTGGAGTAGCTGTGTGGCTATTTATTAACAGTTGGTGTACACACAGGCGAACCACTATAATCCCTTGTGTTTTGTGGTTTTGTGGTTTATTTTTCATATCTTTAATTATTCATTTGTGGGATGTATATGTGGATGAGAATGTTGTAATCATTTTATTTCAAGCTCAGTGGGGAATGTTGTAATAGTTTAGATTTAGATTTCTGCAATTTATCTCTTACTATCTCTTTATTAGATTGAGCTTCAGTTTCTCTATTTGTTCTAGTAAGGTTGTCTTGCCATTTTTTATGGTGCATGGTTGTCCTTAGAACATCAATATTTTGAGATTGCATTCAGCATTGTGTATTAATTTATTTATTTGGCTATCTCCCTTTCTTTATTTTCGCTGTATTTATTTTAAATTTGGCATAGTCCTATTCACCCCCCCCCCCCCCCCTCCAGGACATATAGCTTGGCCATTTCATCTATATTCCTTACGTCTCCACCGTCCAGACTATGGATGATGGAGGGGCCATTTGATGTACATGTTTTATCCACACTGGTCAGCAATAGTGGGGCCCACATGCCTTGTGCATGAAATCCAAACCGTCCATCTGTTGGACGCTGGGCCAGCAGCTCAGCCGTCTAGCAGCAAGGCTAGTTATAGTGGGACCCCCTTTGACGTATTTGTTGTATTCACACCGTTCATTCGTAGGGATGGTGGGGCCCTAATGTGGTGGCTGTTCACGTGGGACATGACCCACCTTGATGCTGTATTTCATCTGCACTGTCCAGTGCAAAGGCCTAGACGGTGAGATCCACCTTGATGTATGTATTTTATACATACCGTCCATCCGTTTGGAGATGAGGGCCCATCCCACACGTGTGGCATGTGTGGGGGTGGGACCCACCTTGATGTAAGTGTTTTAGCCACGTGGTCCATCCCTGGACATGGGACCCCACCTGGATGAAAGTGTTTCATCCAGACCATCTAAGTGGTGGGGCCTACCCAACGTGATGTATGTGTTTATATCAATGCCGTCCATCTAAGCTGGTGGTTTGCACACATGTGGACCCACTTGGGAAGCAGGTTCACTAGTACCTCACCCAGCTACTTAGTTGTTGCAGAATGTCAGCACATTCTGTGGGCCACACCGTGATGTATTTGTTTCATCCACACCGTCCAGATCATCTAGGCGATGTTGGACCAAATTTGATGGTGCCGTAGGGCCACACCATGATGTATTTGTTTCATCCACACCGTCTAGATAGTGCTGGACAGTGCTGGATGATGTTTGCATAGTGGTGATTTACATGGACAATGTTTGGATTGTGCCACGTGGGGCCTACCATTGATGCATGTATTGTATATCTATGTCGTTCATTCGTGCGGCCTACCATGATGTGTGTGTTGCATGCACATGGTTCATCCACTTTTATAGGTCCATTGGTGTGGCCCACTTGATGTATATGAGGCCCATTGGTGCGGCCCTTTGATATGACCCACTTGATGTATATGAGGCCCATTGGTGAGGCCCATTAATACGGCCCACTTGATGTATATGAGGCCCATTGGTGCGGCCCATTGATGCGGCCCACTTAATGTATATGAGGCCCATTGGTGCGGCCCATTGATGTAGCCCACTTGAGGTATATGAGGCCCATTGGTGCGGCCCATGGATGCGTCCCACTTGATTATATGAGGCTCATTGGTGCGGCCCATTGTGATATATTTTAGGCCCATGTCATGAGGCCCATCGTGATGTGTATTAGGCCCATGTCATGCAGCCCATTATAATGTGTTTTAGGCCAAGGTATGTGGCCTGTTGTGATGTATTTAAGGGCCAGGTATGTGGCCCATTGTGATGTATTTGTGGCCCGTATGGCGAGGCCCGATGTGGTGTATATGTGGCCCTTGTGTGAGGCCCAATGTGATGAATGTGCGGACCGATGTAATGTGTGATTTCACTATAATGTATGTAATGATGTTTATGTGGGTCACTGCTTGGGAGCGATGTTGGTTAAATGTCCACATTGATGGGCAATGATGGTTAGATGTCCACATTGTAACCTTCCCTTGGGCCCATTGTGAGGCCCATTCTTGTTATGAGTAGGCTGTCTAGGCCCATCCTTGATATGAGAAGAGTACACCATCATCTTATAACATGCTTAGTATAGCTTCACAATCCATGCCCATGCGTATCATATATATGCTTGATATGAGGAGTGATTGATCATAACACATGCCATAGGGCAGATTATTATGAGACTCCATGATAGGAGGAGTTGTCTACATGAATGCGTGATACACATAGGATTGCTGCATGACTGGATAGTGTGGCTCATGCATCTCGCATTTTATGACATAACCACCGTACGCCCTAGCGACATTAGGGCTGTAGCCTCTACAAGCATATCGTAGATGGCCAGATGGGACATCAAAAATCTTTTCCACATGGAGTGCTATAGATATCCTTAGGTGAAAGTCCCTAAACCCTCTTAGTTCCAGAGGTTGCTCTAACGTCTAGACTGAGTGGATGCATGAGCGCATGAGGGTCGTATACTGTTAGGCCGTATCTCCCACTATGTCGTGGTCGGTTGGAAGGGGGTACGGCCTTACCTGCCCGAGAGGAGGGGGTAAAGCTAGGCTAATTTTGACCAGCTCGAGGAATGGGTCTGCTATCGACGAGTCGGGCCTGATATTGGCAGGTGGATAGTGAGGTCTTTTCCACTCACCTTATTGCATGCGATGGGGCGGTAATCTGGTTTAGAGTGTAATAGACCCTGGTGATGATCCCAGAGATGTACAATATGATATATGGACTTACTGAGTAGGAGTTGTATACTCAGCATTTTACTCATTCATTCATTCACTATCCACTTGGGCTGGTGGTGCGAAACAAGTCATAGTGTGTACCTTCGCAGTGGCTAGGATTTCTGTTGGGGTGCGTGATTAACCTGAGATCAGGAGTTTACCACATTGAGTCTGACTATCCAAATTTAGGTATGAGACTGGTTTGAATAGAAATCCCTTGTGGTGGACCCCGTAACTTGCGATACTACGTACTATCATCCTGACTTCACACTTCAATTTGGTCATTTCATTCGCATTGCATATTGCATTGCATCCTCAGCACATAACAGTTGGTTTACTATGCTTTTGTATTACATAACCTGATGAGGTTGACGGCATCCGTGGACTCGTCAGGATTTGTATATTGTATTGCATCCTCAATGGATGATATTTGGCTTACTATGTCTCCACATTGCATAGTTAGCTTACGTTACTTCCTTAGTATATGATATTGGCTTATTGTGTTTTAGCATCGCATAGCCTGGAAAAGGCTAATGATATTTATGGACTTACCAGCATGTTTCCGCATTACTCTGATATTGTAAGATTTATGGATTGCCAATATTTTCGCTTACTCTGATATCTATATGCTTAGCACGTGCATCGCATATACTTACACAACCCTCTAAGGTTTCTATAAGCTTATGCACGATAGATGCGTGCAAATGGCATTAGGTTGCAACAACGTTGAGCTTGGACATGCAGCGGACTCCTGGAGCTTTGATTTTGACATATGTATTTTCCTTTCAGCATTGTATTTAAATGTTTATATTAGTGGATATGTGATGATGATGTTGCCTTTGTGTTTTGGGTAAACTTATAGTTATGCTTGTTACGAGTTAAATGTACATTAAAAATCCTCCTTATAGGATCCCAGGATCGAAATCTGGTGTATGGACACTGGAAGCCGAGAATGGAGTACTACGGAGGCTGTCAGCACTGGATTCGGCGATCCAAAAATTTGTGAGCCCGGTTTTCGAGTTTGGGGCATGATAGCTTGATTCCTTGAACATTTCAGTTTGATTTTCCTATGAAGCTTGCTAGACATAGACTTATGCAGATACGATGTCATCGAACCTTGCTCAATGTCATCGAAATTTGAATTTTGATGACATCGAAGCTCGTTCGATTCCTCGAACAAAGTCAGAATATTTTCCAAGAAGTTTTGCTAGATGATGCTTTAAGTTTTTCGATGTCATCGACTTGCCTTCGATGTCATCGATTAATGATGTTCGATGTCATCGAAGGTATGTCAATTTATTAAATATTCTGTCCAAATATTATGTGGTTGCTGGACATAAAAGGTCTCATTTCGATGTCATCGAAGCCTGTTGATGTCATTGAACATGAGTGCTTGATGTTATCGACATAAGCTTGATGTCATCGAACTAAGCAGAAAACTTAGAAAATTTTCCTGATTTAAAACAAGTTTTTAGACTTTTAACTTCTATATTATTCTAAGGTTTTTAAGGAGTTACTTACCTGGGTCTTTTAGGACATGAGATGTGAGGCTTAATTTATCTTTGATGATCTTGAAACACACATCCGGTTGAAGCAGTAGCTTGTATGATCTTCATATGGGGCTCACTTGACTCACCGACCCAACCCTCACGCTAATTGATAAACCATGGCACTTTCAATCTCCCCCTTTGTCAATTACGTGACAAAACACATAGAACAACACCCTAAATTGTGTGTACATTAACTTTATACAATTTTACAAATATTCTATTAAGTTCACACACAATTTTGAATCTTCATGTAGCTGCTCCCCCTATCTTCTTGTAGTTGCTCCCCTTATCACCTGTATCACCATGCATATAAACCATACACCCAAGTTTTCTCAAGGTGGGATTTGTTCTCCCCCTTTTTGTTAGTCATTGGCAAAGGTTAGTATATACCAATAGCAGATAGATTGACTGAAGTTGAACTTGAAGAAACTAGGAGAACCAATGGGATAGGATGGCCATGTAAGGATCATCGCATGGCAGTGAATCCATATGTCATGGAGTAGAGAATCATCATTTCATAACATGTATGCATATCTCCAAAATGCATAAGATAGTAGTTCAATTAACATTCCATAGATGACATTATAGACACAGATATGCATTTGGATATAAAGCACTGAAATCCTCATTCCACAAAATAACACATACTTCCATAGTGCATATGATAAACTGTAATTAAATCAGCATTCTACAGATAACATTCATTCCCATAAGCATTTAATATCAAGCTCAGAGAAGATCATCATTCATTTATAAGAGCAAGCCAAGAAACTGCCCAAGCTTGGCAGGGAATTAGTGTTTAAATCATTTAACCAACAAGAATTACCATCTAGCCTCTCCATGGGCATATTTAACCAAAAGAAATATCTCCAACCATTCTGCCCATCCTTTGGGCATAAACAGACATATTCACAACCAACCAAAATATTCCACCATGCAGTCCAACATGGGCAACCACTATCTCATAGAAATGTTTTAAAACTTAACATTTTTAGCCCTTCCAAGGGCCAGACAAAAAAAAAAAAAAAAAAAAAAACTGTTAACCCATCCAAGTCAGTAGACCATCACATACACACAAGTACTTAGGACATTCCAAAAAGATACCCATGTCCTAAGTAGTAATGATTAAACAATGTATGTGATGGGGTAAGATTAATACTATAGCGCCGGGGTCGAGTCTAATGGAGCTGTGTCATCAAACCAGCACTATAGTAAGTCCACGATGTGCTGGGCGGTGCGTTGTAGTGCAGCAACCATCTGCTCCAGGCCTGAAAGCCACTCTTCTGCATGTCCTATCCTCTCCTCCTGTTTGTTAAAATGGTCCTCAAGCTATGCCTGTCCGTGTAGAGTTGCCCCGACACGATCTTAATGCCACTTTTGACATTGTGTATGTGCGGAGTCAGGAGTGTTCGGAGTAACTCTAGGTCCCTGTGTCTCACCTTCTAGTGCTGCCACTGCCTCTCCTATCTCAGTTTCTCCCTATGTTTCTTCCTCGTCCTGTGCTCCAGGGAGTGGATGGAACTTGAGATCCATCTTCCGGATATTTACCTTGTTGAAGTGTTACAAGGGACGCTTGGGATCGTCCGTCAAAGGCAGCCCCAACTCATTGCTCATTACATGAATAATATGAGGGAATGTGAGATGAGTAGGTCGGGATGAGTGGACAATGACAGCCAATTGATGAACTAAAGGAGGGCAGACACGATTTGACACCAGATGCAATGCTATACAGTATAAGGACCATGAAAGCGGCTAGATCGACTCTATTTGTTCCCCTAGGATATACGTTGGTAGAGAAGATCCCATGCAAAACTCGGTACTTTGGAAGCATATATTTGGACTTAAGTGCATTCCCTTGATGCCACGGGATGTCTCTATCATAGCATAGGAATTTTGTAACCAGGGACTGGACCATTGGGTCATCAAGATCAAGGTTAGATATGTCGACAGGGGAAGGAGAGAGACCAAACAAATTTGCAACGGACTCGGCCGTGATTTCTACACTCATTTCCCCGACTGTGACTGTTACAGAAGGAGGCTCAAGAATTGGAGAGTGGCAGTATGCAAGAAAATGGTAGGTTCGCTCATTATGGCATGGCCCACCAAAATCCAAAACCGGAGACCAAGCTACGGTTGACAACAGGGATTCTATGTCAAACACCCTAATACACTCCCTATCCACCTTTCGTTCATGTACCAGATTCTGCCCTAGAAATTTTTGTAACATGTTGGCATGGGGATATGGAATCACTGGAGTGGGAGGAGGTACTGGAGCTGCAGACGGGGCCTTATTGCGCGACGACTGTCGGGCAGTGGTGCCATGGCGGCGAGCGGGGGTTCCGAAACCCTGACTCTTTCTCGTGGAGCCAAGGTCTTTTTTCGAGTTGGCCGTGATGATTCTCCTACAACCGGAGCTTTCCCTTTGTCCTTAGACATGTCAGATTGGGCAACCACAAATGTAAGAGGATAGATGAAGGGAAAAACTAAGTAGAAGATTTGAGAAGTTAAAGAACAACAGAGATTTCCCAAAGTCTCTCTTAATAACTTAGGATAGCCCAAATAAATGAAGAATACCTTGAGGAATTGATGGGATATACCTACTGATCTCTGGATTTGTGTTGTAGAAAGCTTCCCACGACGTCAACGGAGCCAAGGAGATAGAGAAGAAGAAACAACCCAATTTTTTTTCCCGCTCGCCCGCTTTTTATCGAGCGGACTTATTCGATGTCATTGAATTAGATTCGATGACATCGAGTGCCTCGAATTGATGTCATCGAAGAGGTGTTCAATGACAGTCTACCATGTGCAACACTTCTGATTCTGAGTGGTGTTCGATGACATCGGACTTTGCTCGATGTCATCGAGGAGTCATTCGATTCATTGACTGACTCATCAAAGTGAAAAATATGGAATTAATCTGTATGCTTCGATAGACTCTCAGAGATGCATATCATAAAATATTTTGATATCAACTTATATACACAACAAAATTTGTACAAAATATTGTGACAACCAAAATTATAAAAATTTGCTATGTTCATATTCAAAAAGGATTTTTCAGGTATAAAAACCTCAGATATATCATGATAACCACAAAAGTGCATCATTTCTCACATACATATGGGTCTATATGCCATGACCTGGACTTATTATCTATGCTCCCGTGATATTAGTCAGATGGATCATTCTTTCTATTGCCTTTAACGACATAGCATTGGTCACTAGTGCAAAGACCCTTCATAATTGATTTTCCTGTTAGGTCCGAGATCTTGCACTCTTGTTTCTAGAATGTCACCATCAGCTTGTTGTCACATATTTGAGAGATGCTTAGAAGGTTGTGTGTCAACCCTTCTACGCAAAGAGCATTCTCATTTTTGAGCATTTCCAATCCAACTATAGTCCCATCCCATGCCCCATTACCTTAGTGGTGCGTCCATCTCCAAAAGTGACCTTTCGATCATCAAGTTTTGAATAATTTGAGAAAAGAGATTTGTCACCTATGATGTGTCTTGAGCACCCCCTATCAAGGTACCACCTAGCATTATTGCCTATTTTTTAAAATGAATGGGTTACAAGGCAATTTCTCTTGTTTTTCACTGCCCATTTTGTGACAGTTTTTCTTAGAGAAGTTGTTTTTACTTCATTATGGGCTTGTCTGGGTATGTTGGGTAACTGAATTACATTTCCTTGTTTCATTAATTCCTTTGTTTTCTGATTCAGTTGAGCCACTTGACTCAATAGCTCCTCCATTCTCTTTGTCATTCTAGGTGGAGACGGATGTTTCTTATCTCTTGACATGAACCTTGGCGGACTCTTGACATTCTACATTATTCTTCCGGTTGGTTTATATTTACCAGTCAAGTTCAAACTGGAATCGAGTTGAGTCCTGCCAAAACTAAGGTATTTAAATTTGTAGTGGCTTGAGTCTCCACATAAGTGACAAATAGGAGTAGCCCTTGTGTAACTTCCTGAAGAAGCAATTTTCTTAGTCATTTGTGTTGCGGGAGTGGGACTTATTTTGAAATTTTCATATCCCAATCCTCTCTTGTCTTTTTGTGGTCTCCCCATCCCTAAAAGTCTTTCTAGTTTTTCACTACTTTGGGAAAATTTGTAACTAAGCTCAATAGATTTTTTGATTTTTCTGCATAAAATATAAGTGTGTGATTTTCATTCTTAAGATGCATGTTTTCATCTTTCAATAATTCAATCTTTTTGTTTAGTTTTACTGACTCAGATTTGAGAAATGAATTGATTCTTTCCAGCCTATAATTTTCTGAGTGGTATTATTGAAGATCATTAATTGTGTATTGACCTCTAAGGTTTTATCTAGGTCCATTTTCAGTAATTTATTCTTATTTTCATTGATACCAAGTCTTTTAAGGATATTGATGCTATGTATGTAGAGTTGATCATAGGCATCATGTATATTATCCTTTTCTTCCTCTTCTTCTTTTTTCTCATCATCTGATGGAAATGTCCCTTCGGCTCGTGGTTCATCATTTTGCTTAGTTTCCAAGGGAATGTTTGTAGGTGTGGAAGCCATGCGTATTTTCAAATATTTTTGGTCTCCATTACTCTCTGAATCACTGAAATCTAAGTTTGATTCTCCAGTGTCATCCCAAGTGGCAGCCATGGCCTTTCCCTGTCCTTTTAGTGGGACATTCAGTGGAGAAGTGCTCAAATTTTCAGCAATCGTAATACTGAGGCGCTTTGGACCTTTTAAGAGATTTGCCTATATGGTGCTTGTTGTCCAATTGTTTGCCTTTTTAGTTGAATGGCTAGCCACAGTTTTTGTTGAAAAATTTATTGAACCATTGAGCCAAGAGATCCACTTCATCCTCTCTCACTTTCCTCCTCCTCATTAATGATGGTGTGTTTTGCAGATTTGAGGGCATTACTTTTGGATTTGAGGGTTGGTTTGAAGTGTAGTTCAAATGTTTGTAGGGAACCTACTAGTTCTTCTACTTTCATTTCGTCCATGTTTCTACACTCTTCAATAGTTGTTACTTTAGAGTTGAAGCTTTCTGGTAGGGATCTTAGAATTTTCCTATGAAATTTTGAGACCGGAACTTTCTCTCCCAATCCACCTATGGAATTACAGATGATGTTCAGTTTTATAAAGAATTCCATGTCTCATGCTCCTCCATTCTAAGATGTTCAAATTGTGATGTTAGGAGTTGTAGCTTGGATATTTTCACTATGCTAGTTCCCTCATGGGTTGTTTCTAACAAGTCCCATGCTTCTTTTGATGTGCCGCAGATACTGATTTGATTGAAGATCTCTTGGGACACAACAAAGTAAATAGCATTCATTGCCTTTGCTTCAGATGTTTGTTTTTCTTTAACGTACGAAGTCCACATTTCTTTGGATTTGGGTTTGGAGATAGTTGTGCCATTTTTAAGTACTATTTGATTAGTTGGTGACACATATCCAGTTTCAACTATGTCTTAAACGTCATGATCAAAAGATTTCAGAAAGTAATGCATCCTTGCCTTCCAGTACGCATAATTTGAACCATCAAATACAGGAGGTCTGGACACAGATGAGCCTTCCCCTTTGACCATGATTCCCAACTTCAGTCAAGATCACTCTCTAGGCGGTTAAACCCTTAAGAGAGACCCTCTCTGATACCAATTGAAATTACGGTATAGACCGCTATAGTAGAAGTAGGAATAGGTCAAAGTGTCCTAAAGGGGGGTGAATAGGACTTTATAAAATTTTATTACAATTAAAATCCTATTATCCTAATCTTGATCTAATGTGCAACAATCAAGATATACTCATTTAAACTCTAATGGCTTTCAAGCCAAGTAGAGGATCCAAGCACAAGACTACTCAATAAAAAGCAAGACAAGCAATTAGTCTATGATGGATTAAAGTATGTGAAAGTGTGTGGGATGTGATTCTTATTAGTTCTATCTATTCGTGTTATCATGCTTCATGTAAAACATTCAAGTAAACATGATAAAACAGAATATGTAAATATCAATCCCAAACATAGTCATTTATAGTGGTTCAGTATTGAGGGTCAAATATTGCATGTTATCCCCCCATTTATTACTTGGTTTTATGAACATGATAATGCTTAATGTTCTATTTTAATCATGCTTATGTTACAAGGTGAATTTAATAGCTAGGATTGAAAAGGGTGCTAAAAGCATGGATTTGATGCTCAAGAATCATCAAGGTAAGGGATGGATCTTAGGATACCAATATTAAAGAACTCACATGCTAAAGATCCAAGAAAATCAAGTGAGGAATGAAGAAAATCAAATATTTGAAGTGAAAAAAAAGGAATCCTAAAATTGTCCTGAAAACAAACATATCCTGAAACTGGCTTGAATAAGCATATTCTGTGAAATTGCGCAGAGTGAAGGCTATTTTGGAAAACTGTGTAAATTTAAGGTGATTTTTAGAGTTTTCCAACTAGGTGTGAAAGTTAGAGTTCCACAACTATAAATAGGACTCCCTAGGATGTTCTTAGGCATCTTCTAAGGCTTGTGGAGTAGAGCAAAAGCGTGGAGAAGCCATTGCCAAGAGTTTTTTTTCCCTTTCTTAGTTGTTTTTATGCTTTTCTTCAGAGATTTTGAGTTCAATCATGTTTATGGCTGGCTAAACCTCTTAGCTAGGGCTAAGAGGTGAAGCTTGTAGCATGATGGGATGTTTTCTATTACTTTGATTCATGTTTAAGTTGAACTATCTTTGATTCTAATTTGATATTTAAGGAATACTTTCAGTTTTTAATGGTTTGTTGTGACTCAAATTACAATAGATCTGCAATAGCTTTAAGTATGTTCTTTCCATGTATTAAGATTGTGAAATTAGGCAATCCCGTTGTTCACCATCATCTCATGAGCATGGTTAGGTGATGGAATCCTATCTAATCTTCTCAATTCTCTTATAATTGGTTGTGGGATCAGTAAATCCTGTTGTTTGCCTTGTCTCCTGGGCATGGTTTTGTGATGGAATCACTTTCAGTTCTCACACCTCTCGTCCATTGAGAATTAGGTCAAAAGAAGTTCAAATTTGGTTTTACTAAGATATTTTCCAATTAGATAAGATGAGACTCTAATTCCAATTGCGTCATTAAATCTAACATAGATCTCCCTGATCTCTACAAGTGGATCCTTGGAAATCCTAGTTTATCACCTTTGAATTTCTAAAGTTTTTCATTAAATCTCTCACAATTACTCTCTATACTTTCAGATTTAGGTTTTCATCTTTTTCTAGTTCTTTTTCTAGTTGCTTTCAGAATACACACGAGATTAGTCCCTGTGGATTCGACCTCGATCTCACTGAGATTATTATTACATCGTGACCCTACACTTGGGGTTGTGAACAAGTTTTTAGCGCTGTTGCCGGGGATTAACGGTTGTGTTTTTTTGAGATTAAATAGTTTTAGAATTAGGTTAAGTTTAGAGTTTTTCTATTTTCTATTTTTAGGTTTTGTTTTCTATTTTTAAAAACTTTCTAATTATATGATTTCTTTTAAAAAAAAAGAACTAACTTACTTTCTAATTTTAGGTTTAGAACTTTCCTAATCAGTTTTTTTTTTTTTTGAAACTTTCCTTTTCTATTTTTAGAATCTAATTTATTTTCTAATTCTACGATAGGATAAGATAAGATAAGATATGATAAGATAAGGTAAGCTAAGATAGATAAGATAGGATAGGATAAGATAAGATAAGATAAGATAATGGTTATTTCTAATTTATTTTTAGAAACTAACTTAGCTTTCTAGGTTTAGAAACTTTCCTTTTTAGTTTTTAGAAACTTTCTTTTTTCGTTTTTAGAAACTAGGCTTTTTTATTATTATTTTATAGAAACTTTCCTAATTTATTTTTAGGAACTAGATTGCTTTTTTAGAAACTTTCCTTTTTAGTTTTAGACACTAACTCATCTTTCTATTTTTATTATTAGAAACTTTCTTATTTCTTATTTAGAAACTAATTCACTTTCCTTTTTCTTTCGTAGGATCTTAACATAGATGTCTTCCAATCTGGTAACTTCCTTCTAACTTCTCTTATAATTACTTTCCATATTGCTGTAGGAATTTTCTTTTATTTTCTTTTAGGATTATGTTTAGGATTAGGGTTTCACCATGTATAAGCAAGAGTGGGAAGGTCAATATGCTTAGCTAGTTTTAGAAAATATAAGAAATTTTGAAGGGCTGTCAGATGATTATATGAGGAAATAACCCATGTATCAAATTTTTTTTTGAAACCATCATCGAGAACCGAACAGAATACAATGCTCCACCAGTTAAGAAATCCTTACACGATCATATGCGGGAGAACAATTACACCCCATGGATTAAGAAAACAGTACGTGAGTGTTGGGTTATCATAATTATGGGAGTGAGAATTATTATCACCCACCAGACAAGAAGAAAATAATGAGAGATTATATTACGGGTGATAATATGTATTAACAACCATCAGATTCTCCCACCTATGACCCGTATGACTATAATCAGTGGAAACATCAATGTTGGGAAGATGAACCAGCAAGACATCATAGTAAACATTCTCTTAGGTGCTCTACCTTTGAAACCCAATCAAAAATGATCCAAGAGGAGTCACTTTAAGGTTACACAGACAATTTTACTGGCATCAGAAGAATGATAGAAGCGCTTGAATCAAGCCTCAATAAGCTAATAGAAGCTAGTTCACCCCATCCTCAACCCAATCCAATTCTTCATTCCTAACTCCCTACTTAGGATAAGTGGAAACATCAAGATTGGGAAGTTAAATCAACAATGCAACATAGTGACAATTCTCTTAGGTCCTATACCTCTGAGATCCAACAAGAAACGATCCAACGGAATTCACTTTAAAATTCCATATAAACTCTAAAGCTCAGTCAGCAAAACACACTTTAGAGATTTCAAGAACTTATAAAAGATATACAACAATGGGGTTCACGTGATGCGATTATGAAGAATATCGAAATTGAGAATGAAGAGTTGGATTGTGTTAATGAGCATATGGTTCAATTTTTTGAAAAGTCGATCTCGATGATGGTCCAAAGGAATGATTAAGAGATGTGGGTGTCTTTCAAATATAATGATAATGACACACTTCACTCACATGACACACTTAGTTTTAATGATGAGGGAGAAGTTAGTTTATTTGAACTTCAACCCAATTTAGGAGTAAAATGTGAGGAAAGAGATCTCATTCCAAGAGTGTACTGCACAGAATTGGAAAATGATGAGTATTAGGATGACGATCATGAATGTGCAGCCCAAATTTACCTAGAATCAATTTCAAGTTTGGTCCAGGTCAATGTTCAAGAAGTACACGAAGTCATCAGTCATAATAAGCTACCCCACTCATCTGACATGGCTGATTTAAATGTGGAGGATGAGCCCCTTTCAACAGACCCTTTTAACTCTTGTGAGACATGTTTAGACCACTCCTCTGAATTAAATGATGATATAATTTGGGAGATAGATGAGTTGCTCGACATGACTTTGGAAGTTGAAACCATCTAGTTGAGGCCACCATCTGAGTTGTACATTTTTGAAAATACAATGCCTTTACTGAGTAGTACCGATGAACAGAGTCTTCACATCAATTATTCGCCTGTTGATTCTCAATCCGCCTATGAAAGGCAAGACAAGATATATCCAGTGACGATTTATTCTCACCGTGATGAAGATCAAGAGATCATGCTTTCATCCACTTCTAGAGACGATGAAATCCTTAGGCAGATTATCACCAATTTTAATGAGAAAAATGAGTCACTCTCAGTTATATTTTTTAGCTCTTAGGATGCTTGCTTGGCACACTTTGCAGATTCAAATGATCCCATGATATAAGGCATAGTGAATGCCTTATATGACAACACCTTGGTAGTTATTACTGACCGAGAGAAACCTTATTCTGAAACCTTTCCCTCCACAGATCTTGAATGTTTACTATCACAGGAGGGAGAGCTGACAATTGAACCGAAGTTTGAAACTTCGGAATGTGTTGAAACTACATCATCAGCTGAGATTTTTTTTTTAAAAAAATTTTATCTACCTGTACTCTCTAATTCACCATGGAGTACTAATTAACAATGAAACTTTTTCAATCACAGGCGAATCATATATACTTTGGATATCTCAAGTGATTCAATAACAGTTTTTTACTAAGGTCCACAAATTTCTCTGAAAATTCATGCTCCAAGGCATCCAAGCTTATTGCAAAAAGGGTTTTTGGATGATCTTATCGAGAAACCTACTGAGAAATTTATCAAGATATTGGCCGGAGGAGGAACCTTGCAGCATGACTAAGTAGCTTTTCCCTTGCTTTCCTAGTTTTGGATTAGTTTAATGCTTTCATGTTATGTCTAGGATAGTCGGCTTTATGCTATTTAGGATAGTTTTCTTTTTATTGGTTTAACTCTTGTGCTAACCCATCTTCACACTAAGACCATTGGAAAAGCCTTTAGATTCCTTCTTCAGGTACTACCTTTCCATCATTTCTCCTTTACTTTCATTGTCTCATGTGCATTGCATGTCTATATCTTTTACATTGAGGATAATGTAGATTTTAGGTTGGGTGTGGATTAGGCAAGCTAATCAGTGTTTTCTTAGTCTGTGAACAAACATTGTGAAAATTTTTTAGAAAATTTTGTAAATTCGAGCGATTTTGAAATTCATTCATAATTTAGAAGTATAAGATACTTAATGTTGGTGATTTATAACTCTTATGGATTCAGTTACTTGTTATATTTCACAGTTAAGTTCGAATTATTAATCCATGATTAGAAGTTTTAAACATTGATTGAGTCATGATTTCACATATCACATCTAGCTTACACATTAAGGTGTCAGTTTGATATTAAATTGTTAACTCGATGATTATTAAGCATGGAAGGAACCAACCTGGGGAATTTGTCCATCATGTTCAATGTGAAGAATTGGAAAAAATAATTATAAAAATAAATAAATACCTAGCTAAAAAAACAGTTATCGTCGAAAACGACTACCTATTAAAGATCTTTAAAAAGGTTGACATAGCTTGAAAGCCATCGATGGAAAAATCAAAAGCTGGAAGAATGAAAAAATTGTAAGGCAAATTTTGGTTTAAGCTTTAGTTGTCCCAAATGCTTTTTTGATTATCAATGTTATCATGAAAGTTAAGAATTGAACCTTTGATTGAGATAAGTCCAGATTTCACTATGTACCTATGGAACTCAATGTTTAGAATTGTTCTAATTTCTGGATTAATACTTTAAACTTGATTGTGAAATTTCCCGAGTGCTACAGTTTAGGAGAAAAAAATGCTCAACATTGATGTATTTTGAAACTCTATTATTTGGATTGTTTTAAAGCCACTTGAGCTGATAAAAATTGTCTTATGGTTCTGGAAATATTTTTTGCATACTTTGCTCGAGACTAGTAAAATGCTGGTTGGGGATTGTGTTGAGGGTCAAATATTGCATATTATCCCCCATTTATTACTTTGTTTTATGAACATGATAATGCTTATGTTCTATTTTAATCATAGTTGTGTTACAAGGTCAATTTAAGAGCTTGGATTGAAAAGGGTGCTAAAAGCATGGATTTGATGCTCCAGAATCACCAAGGCAAGGGATGGATCTTAGGAGACCAAGATTAAAGAATTCACATGCTAAAGATCTAAGAAAACCAAGTGAGGAATGAAGAGAATCAAATATTTGAAGTGAAAAAAGGAATCTCGAAATTGTCCTGAAAACAAACATATCCCTGAAAAGTGTCCTGAAGAAGCACATTTTAAAACTCTTGGGCATTCTGTGAAATTGTGCAGAGTGAAGCCTATTTTGAGAAACTGTGTAAATTTAAGGCAATTTTTAGAGTTTTCTAACTAAGTATGAAATTTGAAATTCCACAACTATAAATAGGACTCCCTAGAATGTTCCTAGGCATCTTCTAGGGTTTGTGGAGTGGAAGAAAAGTGTGGAGAAGTCATCGCTAAGAGTTTTTCTTTCATTTCCTTAGTTATTTTTATGCCTTTCTTTAGAGATTTCTAGTTCAATCATGTCTATGGCTAGCTAAACCTCTTAGTTAGGGCTAAGAGGTGAAGCTTGTAGCATGATGAGATGTTTTCTATTGCTTTGATTCATGTTTTAGTTGAACTATCTTTGATTCTAGTTTGATATTTAAGGAATACTTTCAGTTTTTAATGGTTTGTTGTGACTCAAATTATAATAGATCTGCAATAGCTTTGAGTATGTTCTTTCCATGTATTGAGATTGTGAAATAAGGTAATCCCGTTGTTCACCATCGTCCCATGGGCATGGTTGGGTGATGGAATCCTACCTAATCTTCTCAATTCTCTTATAATTGGTTGTGGGATTGGTAAATCCTGTTGTTTGCCTTGTCTCCTGGGCATGGTTTTGTGATGGAATCACTTCCAGTTCTCACACCTCTCATCCATTGAGAATTAGGTCAAAGGAAGTTAAGATTTGGTTTTACTATGTTATCTTCCAATTAGATAACATGGGACTCTGATTTTAGTTGCGTCATTGAATCAAGCATAGATCTTCCTAATCTCTACAAGTGGATCCTTAGAAGCCCTAGTTTCCCACCTTTGAATTTCTTAAGTTTTTCATTAAATCTCTCACAATTACTCTCTATACTTCCAGATTTAAGTTTTCATCTTTTTCTAGTTCTTCTTATAGTTGCTTTCGGAATACGCACAAGATTAGTCCCTGTGGATTCGACCTCGTTCTCACTGAGATTATTACTACATCACGACCCTACACTTGGGGTTGTTAACATTCGGCTATGTGCCTACTCCACTCTCGGCGGACGCACTCAACCCTTGAGTGTATCAGATTTCACTAACAGAGGTTTTAAATCATGTTCACCTGTAACCTTTACAACCTACACAAGGTTGTCGCTAGGACCTACACAAGGTACCAAAACATACCTACACAAGGCAACAGTCCTACATAAGGACACTATAGTTTATGTCCTACACAAGAGCAAAGGTCTTACACAAAGCACCTAGGTTTTAGGCCACACAGGCCAAGGATCCACACAAGGAACCTAGGTTTTAGGCCACACAGGCCAAGGATCGATACAAGGAACCTAGTTTAGGCCACACAAGTCAAGGATCCACACAAGGACCCTAGTTTAGGCCATACAAACTAAGGATCCACACAAGGAACCTAGTTTAGGCCACATAGGCCAAGGATCTATACAAGGAACATGGTTTAGGCCACATAGGCCAAAGACCTACACAAATGATCTAAGTTTATGCCCTACACAAGAGCAAGGGTCCTACACTAAGCACCCAACGTTTATGCCCTACATAAGAGCAAGGGTCGTACACTAAGCATTGAAATGTACTCTCCCATCGGAGGCCTCAAATGAGGGCTTGGAAAGTTGGAGATACACTTGTGACCCAATCCTACACAAGGAATGATCAACAGGGTTTCTGGACTATAATGACTTACAGGTAAATAGATAAGCCCCGTTTTGTACGTTGATGAAGACACTCTCCTTTGATGATGGAGATTTTTCAGCTCCATTGATCCGCAACACTAATGATGCTCTAATGTAAAGCGATGGGGTTGGGTCAAGGTTATGTTAGAATCTACTCTAATGAATGTTACTCATTTTGAGAGATAGAGAGATTCCAAGCTCTTTAAGCATTTAAGGGATCCTAACTCAATGATTTGTTATTAAGATAGTAGGTGAATGATCCTTGAATGAGAAAGTCCATTCACCAATCCACTCTATTGAATATCAATGATGTGGGTGGATTGAAGGATGAACTCCCATGAGAAAAAGGGCTTTGGGTAGGTAGTATGCAATTACTCTTTCAAAGCTCTCTCTTTTTTTCTCAATGCAACAACTAAGAACAAGCTCTCCTTATAAAGGCAAAAAGCTCCAACGGTAACAAAATAGTCATTGTCTGATTGAGTTCTATGTCATCGAACCTAATTCGATGTCATCGAACATATACTATCGATGTTATCGAACCTGATTCGATGTCAACGAACATATACTATCGATGCCATCGAATATCAGCTCGATGAGACGAACTCGATTGAAAAACATTACTGGAACTTTTTGACATGAGATCGATGTCATCGAACCATCTTCGATGTCATCAAGATTTGAACTCCGATGACATCGAATTACAGTTCGATTCCTCGATATCTTATGTGATATTACACGAGAGCTTGCTGGACAAGTTTAAGGTTGTCTTTGATGTCATCGAGGCTTCCTCCATGTCATCAAAGTTTGAATTTCGATGTCATCGAGGATAGCTCGATTCCTCGAACATTTTAGCTTGATTTTCCTTTGAAGCTTGCTGGACACAGACTTGTCCAGATACTATGTCATCGAACCTTGATCGATGTTATGAAAATTTGAATTTCGATGACATTAAAGCTCGTTCAATTCCTCGAGCAAAGTTAGAATATTTTTCAAGAAGTTTTGTTGGATACCAAAGTTATAAGTTAGCAGAACTTGCGATATATCTGTTCTCCTTTTAACACCAATTAGATGTGTTTCCTTATGATAAGATTGATATCTAGCACATATTCCAACACTAAAAGCAATATCAGGTCTACTAGCAATTAAATATAGAAGATTTCGAATCATACTTTTAGTGTTGGTATCAAATTCGTTGACCGAAACTCTCAAGAATCCCGATAGCTGATTCCGTCCGCAACAGCCTCCGTAGTACCCCATTCTCAGATCCTGGCACCCATTCAGGACGATTTTTATAACATAAGTCTGAATCCAATAAGAGCATACCCATGATCATAACATAGTAACTACAGATAATAACTACAGGAACACATCACAAAATCTACTAAGAATTGAAACTTTAAACAGGTACAAGGCTCAAAAGGGGAAATACATAAGTAGAATAAGAGAAAACTCCAATAGGTCCTCGGCATGCTTTGAAAGCTCTTCAGCTATTGCGGCTGCCTAGAATCACCTGCATGCATCAATCGTCCATAAGCTTATAGAAAGCTTAGAGGGCGGTGTCAGTGTGTGTAATACCAGTGCCGGAAATAAATATCAGAGAATGCAGAAGCTTGGCATGAACCATGAGCATTATCAATGCCACTAGCCATACCAAGGCTAAGCTATGACAATCATAAATGCAACAAGCCATACCAAGGCTATACAAAGCAATACGTGAGTACTGGGTGCCATACCGAGGTGATGCACAAAAGGCTTATATAGATAATGCCAATACAATGCAATACATGTTAGTCCTCATATCAACTCAACAAATCATATACAGTTCCACTATAGGGAAACCACCGGAGTCAAGTATGCTACTGGTTGATTGCCACTCTCCAAGACCCGCATAGTCAAATGAGCATAAGAGACCACACTACCTGACTGTGGACAACCAATTACCAGCAAGGCTCGATGGTAGCGGACCCATTCATGAGCTAGTCAAACTCAACCTAGATATTGCCCCCTCACTCAGGTGGGTAAGGCCACACCCCATCTCAACTGACTATGCTACAGTGGGAGATGGGCCTAATAGTATAAGGCATTCGGGTGCTCATGTTTTTCACTCGGTCTTGGCGTTGAAGCGTCTCCTGGTACCATGAAGGTTTAGGGGGCTTTCACCCAAGGACATCCTACGTGCCCTAAATGCTCAAGTAATATTTTTGGTGTCCAAACACAGCCATCCACGATATACCTGTGGAGGCTACGGCCCTGATGAAGCAAGGGCAAATATAAACCATGTAATGAGATGCCAGATGCATGAATTACACATACTAGTCATGCATCAGCTCCAAGCATCCTATGTGCTCAAGAGGGGAACTCCATCCCTCTGGGAAGCCATAATATCTTGCCCAATGACATAACTATGACCATACACACAATGCCAACCAAGCACATAATGATGTATATGGGTCATGAAGATGTACAAGATATGCCATGTGGCGATGAACAATATAGTACACTCCCCCTATCCAAGTAGGGACTAAGTCTAGGTACTTAGACAAATTCTACAAGGGGCACAACCTCTAATGGGGGCCCAATAGTCTGGGGTAGCCCACAAGGCTAAGGAAGGACAATGACATGGGCCTAAATAAATGAAACAGGCCTAGCAAAGGCCTATGATGGACCTTTAACCACTCATAGAGGCAAGTGGGCCTACCTTAGGGCCACAAATGTGGACATCCAACCCCTATTTGTCCCAAGAAGGTAGTCCAAATAATAATCTTTCACGTATCAGGGCCCAAGGCCCACACATCACCATAAATAAGAGAAGGGCAGCCATAACATTCCACATATATACCATATTGGACCTTAAATAAATAGCCCAAGGCCTATTCAATACATAGGTCCAAGGGCAACACACATAGCCCAACCCATATACAATTCTATGGGCCCATAGGGAAGGTTAGGGCCTAACATATGGGTCACCAAATCCATATATTGTAGTGGGCCTAGTGGACAGCCCATTACTCAAATCACATGGGCAATTATCATCCTCTAGTCAAGCAAGTTGGGCCTACAACCCGGCCCAAGTATATGGTTTGATTTGGTGGGCAACCAAGGGCCCAACCACTTGTATAATCCGACCCACTAACCCAACACAACATCATGGAGAAAATGGCCCAAGAGTCCAATGGGCCTATCTAGAAGGTTCCAGCCCATTTGGGCCTAAAGGATCCAACAATCTAGCTACATAGATGGACCTAATTAACCAAACTATGGTGGGCCTCAAGGGTGCATTAATTAAGCTTAAAATTTGGAGATTAAAGGCATGAATTAATCCCAGCAAGGTCCTCACAATATGGTGGGCCCCACACCTTAAAATCTCAGCCCAAAGGCAATGTAAATTTATAATAACTTGCTGGATTTTTGATCCACTAGTCTTCTGGGCCTGCTGGAGCCTAATAAGATGATTATTGGATTTAAACAAGGACCTAGGGTGGTCCAGCATTAAATATAGAGGCCACACCACATTGGGAGCTCACTCAACACACAAGAAATAGGTGGGCCACACTGCTGGACCAAAGGTCCAGTAGCAGCCTCACCATGGGCGTCCCATAAGGGGGCCTGGGCGTCCCATTGGGTTGGACGCCCAGCTAAAAATAAATGCATACGGTGGGCCCCATCTTCGATGCTCCACACCAAGGTGGGCCACATCCAAGTGGGCCTCAAAATGGATGGCCATATGGATAAAACACACATCATGGTGGGACACAAATAGGTAGGGACGGCCAGCCTTACTGGACGTCACTACCATGGATGTCCAGCCAGGTGGGCCGGTCCAGCCACATGTACACTGATTTCCAGTGGCCCGATTGGTCTTAAATTTGATAGGTGGGTCCCAGCAAGGGTGGGCCACCTCAAGAATAAATTTTAGAATTTTACAAGCATGAGAATTATTTTTAAAATAAATGGCATCATACATGCTATAGAAATCTGGTTGTTGCAGAAGTCTTGCTTTCCCTATGTTTGGGACCACATGGAGTGGGCCTAAACCTACTCAAACCCTTGGAGGATTTATGGGAAAGGTGGTCATATTTATGGAAAATAAGTGGGGTCCACTGGGGTGGCCCACTTGTTCCAGAAAACTCAGTTAAAACACTCATTTCCAGCTTGCTGTATTGCTGAACTGTCCAGAAAATTCTGGACAGTTAGCATACTTTGGCCCAACCCATGGGCCTCAATCATGGGAGATAGGGTGTGGGCCCCATCCCACATCAAAGTAGGGTACACACACTACAAAATCTCTAAAGAAATTTGGGGTAAAAATCCATGGAAATAGATCTAAACATTAGCTCAAAACACATGCTCCAACTGGGCTAAAAATCTGGACAGCAAGATGTATTGTCCATATTTTGGCCCATACAATTTAATCAAAGGGGTCCATAGCCCTGATTCCTCATGTGGGGTCCACCTTGATAGGTTTACGAAAATTACAGACCCTTTAGCATATTAAATCCTTCAAGAATATCAAGTTTGGAGGTCATCCACACCATTCATGCATGGTGGGCTTGGACGTCCCATCTTACAAGGGTCTAAGATGTTGCTGACCTCTCCTTGATGGGCCACACAACATCAAAATACATAGAAGAAAAAAAAACTGAGAAGGGAGAGAGAGGAGCAAGAATCGGCCATAGGTGGGAGGTCCCGCCACTAATGGACCTCCCACACACAATCCACACCATCACTATTCATATATGTTACATACATGGCAAGATTCATCAAAATAAGTTGCTGGACGGTAGGGATCCCTTTCCCCCACATGCATGCAAGGCCTAGATGGCCCATGAGATGCAAAGAATAAGAGGGAAGCATCATGGTGTGTTCATGGAGAATGGCCTCGCATGGATGGAAATATGGAGAATCTAGGCCCTTAGCCTCATCCTAGGAGCCATGTAGGACCTCCACCATGGATTGGTGGGCCCTATATGCTTCCATGCATGTAAAAAAAAAAAAAGAGAGAAAAGAAGAAAGGGAAGAAGAAGAAGAGGTGTAGCATGTTGGTGAAGCACCAACCTTGAAAGATGGCCTTTAAACTCGAAGATTTGGGTTCATGGCTTCAAAAGGAAGATGATTGGAGGTTGTAGATGGGGTCTTAATGGCTAGATGGTGGAGGAAAGGAGGAAGAAAGGGCTGGAAAAGGGAGAGGGAGGTTGGACGTCTATTGCTAAGGAGAGAGGAGAATGAGAGAATGAGAGGGAGAGAGAGGGAGAGAGAGAGAGAGAGAGAGAGAGAGAGAGAGAGAGAGAGGGGAGTATAGGTAAGTCATGATT